>NW_019213684.1:167544-222891 GCF_002532875.2 Varroa jacobsoni
CACTTTAACGTTTCATCTTTTTGTATAGCAAAAGGATCACATCAGGCTTATTCGCTTGTAATTTTTAGAGTAACAAACTGGTAGTGAGAACTATGTAAAACGACAAGTTGTAACTGTTTCACAAAGTTATATATAACATAATCATCTCAGGTAAAAATTAGCTAACACACGAAATGCAACAGCCTTTTCGTCCAATTGTATATAATGATACTTTTTTTACGAAAAGTAAAAGGTTGCAGAATGCAATACTTTGTCTTTAATACTGGGATAACCTATACAACAATAGGTTGTACAGAAGAGTACACCAAAATGTTTTACAGCAATGTTTCGTACACAATGGCGGGACGTCCAATTACCATTCATCCTATAAAAATCTAAAGTTAAAAACTTCTAACCTGTTACCCTGTACCCTGCAGGAGCATCGGAGAAAGTTGTTTAACGTCACTTTATCAGCCTACGGAAATGGGCTATGGGATTATTCGTTATTAAATAAGTAGCAATTAAATACATTACGGTAATCATCGGTGTGTCATGAGGCAGTGGTACCCATGATGAGTACAAAAGCCAGGCATTATTAAGCTATTATTTATCAAATTGTAGAAACATGATTCTGTTTTTGCTATTTTACACTGTATTCCTGCTCCGTTAATTTACCCATGATTAAGCTGCATTGCGACGCCGTGTTCATCTCAACCCACCTACCGGTTAGGAGAGTAAGTGGAGAAAAATACAAATGTCGATAAGAACTGAGTATTTTTTCTTCCTGTTCCAGGCAACGTTGATGGCCTATTTGTCAAAGAGACTAGGAAGCTTTCACTGTTTGGATCAAGATCAGGCCCGTTTCTATGTGACAATATTAAGGCGAGCATTTCACTGGCCGTTAAACGGAAAAGCTCGAACAGGATCTTAGCTCACCGATAATATAATACCTATAGTAAGCAAGTTACTGTTAAAAATGGGAGGAAACAGTGCCCCTGTTCCAACGTAGGAAGCCCGTTGGTAGAAATCCGCGCACTTCAAACTGACTGCTATCCTAAGCTTTTATCTATCCATGAAGTAGCTACATCCTATTGTTGACACACGACGGCGGGATAATTTGTTTAATTTTTTTTAACTTAACTCGTTAGGTATATAAATATATATATAAAAACATATAAATTCAAGTGGAAAGAAAACCTCGAGCACTCGTTTCATTAAAGACAGACATATATAGATGCTAGAACATCGTTTTACATATTTAGGTATTTCGATTAGTTCTTTTATCGCGTGTAATTAGTAACGCGCATTATGTATTCTCTAATCGAAATGCAAAGCGCGAAAAGTTACAGAGCGTTATACGCCATATGCAACCATATAAGCGCCAAAGAGAACATCAATTTACTAGGAAACAACCGATGATTTCCTTATTAACTTTCTGTAACATTTTTCTTGCTCAAAAATGCACTTTTCTTCGTTCATATCATTGTTTTTGCACGAGACTAATGTTGCATGCATAACGCCTGTTGCACAAACACCGTGAAACAAAAGTTTTTAGAGACAGAGTGTTCACACCTTTTAAAGGTCTCATGGTATGAAGACGAAGATGTCGTTGAAGAAATTTACTGGCGTCTTTTGTGCGTACATCTATGGCAAACGTGCTAGCTCGGTAACACTGGAACGCCTGCTCGGTTACCTTGGTAACTGACGAAAAATTTAGATTATATACAGCTCAGACTACGCAGTGAAAAAATTGCCACTTCGATTTATGTGCCAAATAGTTGTTAATTATTGAACTTATAAAACATCTCCAAACCACTTTAGTAGTTAGGAGTTTGTCACTCAACCGTGTTTTAGCAGAGGAGCGTGGGACTTACCATATCAGATGGATTAAAATTAACAGCTGAAGTTATTTTAGGGCCTTTGAAATTTATTCTCAAAAGAAAGTTGATTTTAAAACGGCAGAAAATTATTTTCTATCGAAAATTTCTTTTACATTGCAAATCGAGTGCGTTATAGAATCGATCAATGCGTAACGTATTCCACCACAGATGTCGGCAGTGTGATAAGCTCACGCTAGCTTTAAATTGTCCCATAAGAGACCAAGTTTGTCCTTAATTGTGAAATTTGGCTTACTTGATTTAAGAGTTCCTAAAAGTGCGATAAAAATCTATTCCATAGAATAGGTGTCATTTCGATGCGTTAGAGCGTAGCCATGCAAATCCTTAGTCAGTATCTGCAATAAATATTTATTTCCCTATGAACAATTATAAACCGTGACCTCTTGATTGAATTCAAAACGTATTCAACGGGTACAGAGCATGGATAAAAATAGAAATGTCGAATAATTTTGTTTGTCACCAATGTCTCCTTGGAGGAGAGAGTAACTTTACGCAAAAGTTGACCTTGGAGTAAAGTTCAAGTCTATGTATTTCTGCTGAGAACGTTTGAAATTAGTAACTGGTTATTCATTGCTGGGCGGTAGGTGAATCCTACTATCTTCAGGGTGCGAAATGCTTAGGACCGTTCTTAGTTGTTGGACAATTTTTTTTCTTCGACGCTTTGGGGAAATTCACAGTACAGCCTGTACCATATACGCTGCAGCGTCCGAGAAGCAATCGCTTGTCCAGATGATCGTTTTTCTCTAACAAAAACAAAGGAAAAAGCAATGATGCTGTAGTAAAGTTATAAGCTTCGAGCTGAATATTATTTTAAGGGTAAGTGATTGTCGCTTCCATTAATAACACCAATTTTTTACAGTGACCCCCACTAAACCTATTCAGCCCAACTCATATTTCAGAGTGTCTTCGTATGACAGCCAAGTCAACATCAATTCACAGCTATGCTGCAGTCACCGGTGCAGCCATTTTGTTGACGGTCCGTATCATCACAAGTAAACAGTAAATCCTATATGGGCAATAGCTGGTAGGATCTTTTGACGATTATCCGTTAAACTGGATAGTATGCGCTTCCGGCCAGTGGTTTAGGTTTAATGTACCCCTTGAAAGTAACTAATGGCCAAAGAAGATCAAGGCACGACCCTCAAAAACTGATTTTAGTCAACAAGTAACAGGGAGTCATTATGTTATAATAAAAATAGCATATTTCAGTAGATTTTCACAAATGATTAATATCAAAAATTGTTTTCCTTTATGTATGACCATCTCCATTAATGATACAGCAGTCGTTACAGTGTTAAGTTTAAGTTGAACTTAAAGAGTTGAAAGGAAAAAAATTCCAGTAACATCGAACAATGAATTCAACAGACAACAGTATTGCCTACTGATATAGCTCAGATTGCATCTACTTTTCTTCCCACAGAGGTATTCCTTTTGAAGCATCGAGTACACAAACGACTGCTTTTACAGGATTCAATTAAGTATTCTGTGAATGTACTGAACTTAAAAAAAAAAGCAAAGGAATAGTCTTAAGCGCTGGATCTGGTTGAGGCACCGGCAAAGTTTACCACAATTACTATTGTCAACTTAGCATGAGCACAGCATGAACTTACCAAGATAAACACATAGGGTGTGAAATGCGTCTTTCACTATTTATCCCTCAAGCTTTTCGCTCAAGGAAAATTTGTGAAAACCATTTTAGTCTCCTAGTTTAATTTTGCACGAAAAAAAAATTTCATATATTTTCTATTAAGTAAATATATTTCAACTAACTTTTTGCCTAACTAGAACTATTTTGGGCCAAAGCACACATTTGGATAGTTCTTGTTATGCTCCACCAAACAGTATCAGGAAATACTCATTTTTTTTTAGTTGTTGCAAGTTATTTTCCAATAAAGAATTAATTCTTTCTTTTTTTTTGCCATCTGCCTGGAAAATAGCTATTTTATTTATTTAAGTATAAGAATACTTGCGGCAAATCATCAATAAGCTTCAGCATTTTTTGTATTTTCGTAATTTTTAACCGTATCCGCCATTTACAATTCCCAGGAAGAATCCAATGTACTTTTGTAAGTTACTGTAGCGTGGGTACTTGGCATGTGAGTAATACACAAAAAGCAATAGCTCATTTGTTAACTGAATGAAGTTAAGTAGCTTTTGCTTAAAAGGATAAGTTTTAGGTTTTCTCTCCATAGGCCTTGTGTCTAAATTGAGCTGTACCAATGAACGTGCTTTGAATTTGCTAACGAACGATGCTGTCACACTTTTCCTTGTTGGCCTTCCCGTTCGTGATATAAATGTAACAAAACGAGTAGAACACCTTCCAGTACATTTTGACTTAAAGATGCAAAGGCAGTTAGAAATTTACAAGCTTAATTTAGAAGCTAGGAAAGTTCGAGTATCTAGGATATAAGATACGTACTACTTTCAAGCTCAGTTAGGGCATCGTCGTTTCTCATGCACAAACTCATCACTTAGCCACGGTATAGACAGATGGTTTTGTCATTGTAATCGTATTGGTTTTGAAACCACTATACTGGCTGGCAACCTTTACGAGGCCAAGTTATTACATGAAAGAATATGTTGACTGTTTTCGTCGGTGCAAACTCACATAGCTTATGATATTCTGCACTGCAAGCTAAAATGGTTGGAGGAAGAGAAATTAAATGACAATGGACCGGTTTATGATTAAAACTGCATGGTTTAGCTGGCAGTTAGTTTGATAGGGAACCACTTATAGAAATCCTAATCTTACAGACAAGGGCACAGGTATATTTAGACGGAAATCTATAAGTTAGGGCCAGTTTCGATTCGAAAAACTTAAATAACAATAATTAAATACATGCTTAACGCCACAATAAACAGTGAGCCATGATCAGCCCAAGGAAGCCGACGATAACGGGACAACAGGTTTGCAGTAATAAAATATCGAACTCTGAGTAACGAGCAAGATTATTGGAGCAGGGCAGGCAGATGCTGAATCCAGGTAAAGGTTGAGTGTAACAAAATAACAGCCTCAATAGAACAATGAAGTGGGTTAAATAGGGTGGAATTATAGGAGAACTGCGACCAGATGATTGTGACAAAGTAACAAGGATACTTGCAACAGGTAGTGCTGCACCAAAGGAATAGCTGCAACAACCCTAAACTTTCCTTCAGACCAAGAGGAGTTTAACTAGGATGAATCGAGAACACTAACATGACACTATTGGGTAATGTCTGTGGCGTACGTGAAACAACGTTGCGGATTGTACGTTCAGAACCCGTTAGGATTATATCAGCATCGCATTATTGTGCCGATCATGTATAAATAAAAATACGATAGATGAGTAAGCACATGGGGCTTGGTGTTTACAAGTGTGACAAGAATGCTGCTTGTGAAACGCGCTTCGAGCAACAAATACTGAATAGCCGGCATCACTTGGTCCCGATAATAATAAAATAGGTTCCAGGCACTATGTTCAAGACGTTATGATTACCATAACCTCTGAGTGTAAATAAGCTTCACCAATTCGCCATCTATTTGAATGGAAAGCTCACTCCGTGCAGACGATGATTTCTTTTTCTTGTCATGAGTGACGTTATCAGGCCACTTTTATTAAGTTTTCTCCGATCAGTTTTCATTCTCCATACGCCTTTATGATTCATATTCTATTATATATATCTTTGTAATTTTGTCGTGTGACCTTAATATCAATTAACTGACTATATTTACATTCATTGTTTCGAATGCAGCATATCTTGGCGTCTATACATGGGTGCGTTATGGGGCTACGGGTATCCTACATGTCCGCTCAGTGCCCAAGGTGTCCGTGAAAACTGCCGTCACTACACGGTCACTAGCCATATGTCAATGACAGTGGCACTACGTTAACTCTCGTGTCATAGTCTGTGACAGCCTAGCTACGGTCAGTGTTCAGTTCAATAACAGCATTTGTAATCGCATTTGATGGCTTAGCACTGCTCCTTAATCCCTGCGGGTGCCCACTCCTTACACACTCGTCCTCTTTACATTGTCAAACTATTGTGGATCGGCCGCTGTAGTTATGCAAATAACACAGAGAGGCCTTTCGTCAGAAAGAGCGGTCACGTCCGTTAACGCTTGTCTCAACCAAAAGTGGAGATCTTCCTGAAAGGCACAAAAAAGTTTGATTGAGTTTGTACTGTAATCCAGTAACCACCTCTGTTAAACAACACGACGACTACTATAGGGAGCTTTATTGATGACGTTCAAGCGACTTCTGCACTGTTGCCTTCCTTGCTACGTTCCTCTACCCCAAGGAGTAGGCACACGACACGGGTCATTAAAGAAAGCGGCAGGAGTGTCACCTTGTTCGTGTTATCAATAGCACTTTAGGTGTCGACTTCTTATCTATCGATTAGTTAGTGTTTCGCGTCACGCTGTCGGCCTCTGAGCTTGCGTCGATATACTCCTGTTGTGCAAGTACGTTGTATGCCGTTCGATGCCGTTCTGCTCCTTGGTAAAGCTGAGCTCGACGCGCCGTCGGCCGCGTATCTTCATTGCTGGCCCGGTCTGCATGGCAGTGCCAAGCGCGACAACTGGGAAGAGGGTTCGCGAGCTGAGCGACCTTCACCGCTTTCAGCTGACTTTATTGGGTATCGCCACCTACAGGTGGCTGCTGATCGAAGCTCAAAATGTTCTTTAACAATGGCTATTCGCCAACGGCGTCCAAGAGAAATGTCAAAGCTGGGCATGAAAACGTAGTTGAATGCGGGGTGATTAGCCAGGGCAAATACAGAAATCTTTCACAGTCTAGCCCGTTTGAACTGTATGGCATCAGTTCAACCGATCCTTCGATCGGTTCATCTGAAAGTCCTGCTATCATTATTAATGAGAAGGTGGCCATAAATGACAGCGATCCGAAAGCTTCAGTGAAAAAGGAGCCAGGGAACGAAAATCAGCTAACAAGTTTGATACAGATTATTGGCCCTTTCCTCGTTGCAGGTGTCGGCTCGATGTGCACTGGCATACTGCTCGATAAAGTTAAAACCTGGCAGAACTTCAAGTCAATCGAAAGCCTCATTTCATTAGTACCTACTTTGCTTGGACTCAAAGGAAATCTAGAATTGACAGTTATTGCACGACTTTGCACGGCCTCAAATATCGGCAAATTAGATGAGCCGAAGGCTTTACTTACCGTCTTTCGAGACAACCTCCTGCTAACACAGTTCCAAGCCACGATCGTCTCATGTTTGGCCAGCCTCCTTACATTGGGAATTCAGATCATTAAAGATTCATCGAAGCTTAACTGGGTGAATGCCACCGTTGTCACGTCTTCAGCAGTTGTAACAGCGGCGGTCGCCTGCCTCTTTCTCGAGCTGTTTATGATCGGTGTGCTGGCTATTAGCCGTAAGCTTCGCATCAATCCGGACAATGTGGTGGCACCTCTGGCATCGTCTATTGGTGATATCTCCACCCTGGCGCTGTTCGCATGCATTTCAAACCTCATGTTCGCCCTCAAGGATCATATATATTTCCTAATCGCCACCAAATGCCTGCTCATTATCATATGTCCCATATGGGGCTATCTCGGTTGTCAGAGCTCAGACGTGCGCGTTCATTTACAACAAAGCTGGCTACCCATATTACTTGCCCTGTGCATCTCAGTAGGAGCTGGGTATACTCTCGACAAGGCCGCTCAAAGTTTGGTGGTCGCCCCTGCCTATATACCCGTCGTGAGTGGCATTTGTGGCAATCTTATTGTGATACTCATCTGCCGTATGACCACTGTGCTATGGCAGGAAAGCGAACTCGGCAAGGACGATGGAACGATCTCAGCCATGCGATCAGATAATCCGTTCCGTTGCCGTGGGAACACCTACAAAAATCTAACTGGGACATTCCAGCTACTGTTAATATTGCCGATTGTTGCTCATTCAATTTTCTTGCCAGTTATCTCGTCTGTCGTCAAAGGTGCAACTCTCACTGTCGTTTATGCAGTTATATTTTTATCGATGACTTTCGTTCATGCGCTCATCATGTTGTTCATCACTCGAGAGACGGTCCTACAGCTTTGGCGCCGGGGAATCGACCCTGACATCGCTTCTATTCCGATACTGACTGCGGTGGCAGACCTCACCGGTGGAGCGTTTACCTGCGTTATCTTCGCCACACTCTATACCCTTAAGGACTCTAGTGTCCTACATAAACAAGAGGGGCTCTAACTTACAACGTCTTATGCATTAAATGCTATCACCCGGCCCTTGTGCACTACAAAGCACAGTAATTCTATATCAGCGATGTTGTATAAAACACGAACCCGCCAAATTGAAATAAGCGACGGCTGCTTGACGATTACCGAGACACATAGATAATTATAATTTGGAGATTCAGAAACTTAGAGATAAAATCAGGTTGTAAACGACATCCGTATATACACATTTCATATGAACAAATTTATTTATTATAGCACATTCCACATCTCAGTAAAAAAAAACAAGAGTATATATATATACGTTGTTAGTGATAAAGTTATTGAATGCTATGAAAACGATGAAGTATTTACATGAAGATATAAAAATGTTTGCAGCAACTTCATTCACCGGTAGCCTGGACGATCTGAGTACATTATTATTACTTTCATACTCACTATCAGTTTTCGCAATGGACCACAAAGCTGGTATATGCAGTTAGAACTTTAAAAATATTTTTACCCTTGCATTAAATAAATAATATGCTCGTAAATGCAAAGTACTAAGCCTACTTGTCGTAGTCAGAAAAACAGCACTCTTTGTAAAAGTTCTAAAGATGAGAAACTTTCCATGCAAAAACGCCCAATTATGGAACAATTATGGGGTCATTTCAGTTTTATTAATAGGTTGACGCCAAGCGAGTGGGGCATACCATCGGAGGCAGTGAGACACAGTAAGAGCACTGGCAACAACAACCGAAATAATGATAATAACAACAGACATTGCAAA
Organism: Varroa jacobsoni; assembly: GCF_002532875.2. NCBI lineage: Eukaryota > Metazoa > Arthropoda > Arachnida > Mesostigmata > Varroidae > Varroa > Varroa jacobsoni. Next base: position 176,361 of record NW_019213684.1, read on the forward strand.
TATTCCTAATATAATTCAATCTCTGCGCTGTCGTGGGAGATCTTCTGAAGTATAATTATTCTGTGTTAACTGTATCAGAACCCCATAGCGAGCTCACGGAGTACGTTTGCACATACATACTGAGGTGTTACGGCAGTTCCATACAGACATGGTCAAGACGGGGCGAGCCCTAGTAGGCGGCTGTGTGATTTGGTAGAGGCCATGCATGTCCCTGATCCAGCTAGAAAGACGATTGAAAACGCACGATCGGGTAGATTCAAGACATTTAAGAAGGTCGTGAAAGAGATGATGATGTCATAAGAGGACAAGAGGAAACAGGGATCAAATTAGTGTGAGAAAATTACGACGTTAAAATAGAACTTGGAGGTGTGAAAGGACACGAAATTGAAGAGAATATTGCGGATGGGGCAAGAACTGGGGTATGGCTCTTGATTTGAAATTGATCAGTTGTGCAAAGGAGGATCCGGCATGCCTTTAAGTTCTTAAACCGATATCACACGTACACAAACTAAAGCTCGGACATTGAAATACTGAGGTATATATAGGTCTGGCGCAAAGTCTAGAAGTTAAATAAATTACCCTCTACAATATTAAAAAAAAATGCTGCTATTGTTTCTTGACGGGTACATAATAAAACACTAATAAGACTGCTTTTACAAAGGAGTAGAGCCTACGTGTAGGTTTGTTTTTTCACGTATAAATTTAATTTGTGCAACTTAACTTACTCGATCATTAGTGACGTTACGCTCTAAGAAATTATTAACCAGCAGCGTTGATCTAGCTGTCCGAATAGGCATGTTTTGGCTCTTTATGAGTACCCTAACGGCGATCAGGCCTATGTGCGCTCTACTGGTCGTCCGATCAAAGTGTGGCAGACCGATGCGATGAGGATGATACTTTTATCAAGGTGACCCTTTCTCTAACGACTGTAGAAGTTCCAAATAATGGTTTTCGCTCGGTTTCGTACTATTTCGATAAAAAGGTAAGCTTAATCGTACATCGTAATTGATTATCACTTTTAATGTTAATGCTAGTCACTGCATTGATTTTAATGAGCAGCCAGCACTAGCATCTTCAAAACATAATTAAATACATTACTATTACTAGTACTACTAAGATGCAGTCTTTTACGTGTAGTAGTTAAATGAGAAGTTATAATCGGTAGTTAAGATTGGTATAGCGATGCGTAGTTTCTTCGAATAGAATATTAGGCCCAGGAAAATAACAGTTCAAAGCCGATTGCGTCCTACCAACAATTTGCGCCTAAAGAAAGCATTATCACGTTTCGGTGCGGTTAGCTCGTATGTCCTAATGTGTTTCTTTTTTCCTCGCAGAAGGACTGTAGACGCAATCTTGTCCTGTTCGTCATAGGACCTACATGTTTCTTCCTTCCGGTTCTTCCTCTCACAAGCCTGCGTAAAGATTTAGTACGCTTCCAAATTGAATCCGTTTACGTCAGCTCTCATAAACAGCAAACCTCAGGAAAATTATAATTGTCAAGAGACATATTTTTCAAGTGCAGTAATTTGATGTAAGCTTATTAAACTAAAGCTACAGGCCACTCTCGGCACTATGACTTCTGTTGTTCATGACGATCGGTTTGTTTTGTCATCTTTTTCGTCCCCTTCGTTTCTACCAGAGGTAACTACGAGTCATTGGCAATGGGGAACTAAAAACGAATTTTTGGGTAAGCGTTGTGGTTGTCATCAAAAGCTATTTAACGCATGAAAAGGACCAGCCCTGAAATAAATTTCTACCTGTTGAGCGAGGTTGAAGAGCGTGTGGCATTCTCAAAGATCGAGACTTCTGGTCCGACCTTAAATGCAAGTTGGAAACTAAATAGAGTCTTTTCGCGCACAAGACTTTCTCTCATGATTAAAGGGGACATCAATATATTAGTCAGTTCCTGCGTATTTGGCGATTAAACTGCCATCACCATATATGTATATGGTTATGTATAAGGTTGTGATTTGGTAGTATTAAAAGTTTTCGGCGAGCGTCCGTCTGCTTCAGTTGAAAGTTTGACGTGTATTAAAACGAGTGAAGAAACATCGATAAACAATACATATTACAGGCGTTCTGCTGATAAACGTATGGAAAACCAAAGTTGACTGGCCATTACAATACAGGTCGTATCTCGAACCGGTTCGAGGTGCATCGGCTCATTATTCGACAAGGTCAAGCTTTATGATCATCGATAGCCTAATCATATCGACGTTCATTTTGACGGGGCTCAGAGAAAACGTCCAAATGACAGTTACACCACGTCTCTGTACAGCCTCAGTCCATAAAATACTAGATAACCCAAAAGATACTACTTAGCTTTCTTTGAGACAACCTGTTTTTGATACCGTTTCAAGCTGTGTTCGTGTCACTTCTGCTCAGCCTTTCCACGTTAGATACACGCGCGACTGAGGATTTGCGTTGACAGCTGCAGCGCTTCGCTCTGACTTGGTTCTATGAAGACCGGAATATCCGTTGCCAGTCACAAGCTTCGGATTATTTTGAAAAGGATGGCCTCCACGCAAACCGTTTTCGTCTATATTGCTCTGACAAATACGTACCAATCACTGCTGAAGCCCAGATATTCGTGCAGTAGAATCGGCAATCGGTCAACTATTTGACTTACCACGTGCGCCTCTCTAGCAGCAGGACGTGCGGCGGTTAGAAAGCTATCCGCGGCCTAGGCTTTTGTTCCTGATCTAAGCGGTGCCTGTGGCACGTATGTGCGTACTTCGTACTGATAACAGACCTTTCCACCCGCTAGCTCCTTTTCCTGCAACAACATTAACACCTTCAGCTATCCAAATGCGGCATTGTTGTTCCATCTATCGAACTTTCTACTCAAGATATCAACATTATTATCAGCTACGTATTGGCAGTTCGTTTCGTGCTTTTCATTCATGCACTCACCATTTAAGAAATGGTCCAGCGTTTGTGGTGCTCAGAAATTCATTCGAATGTCGCCTCAATTTAGGCAGCGACGGCGATAACAGGTCTCGCCGGTGGCACGCTTTTGCCTTTGAGATTCTCCAAGGCCTGACCGCAGTAGCTATTTCCCAAGCTAGAGAGTCAATCGTGCACATACCTTCTTCATTTAGTATGATTTTTTTTGTCAAGATACTATATAATGCAGTCATAATGCGTAAAATAAATCTATTCTAATATTACTTGAACCCAATAATGTAATTGGTTTACCTTACTATTAGAATATATCAACAAAAATCGTACCACGAACACATGTAACTTCTAACGCGCCGCTCCGCTGGATCAGTCACCTGTCACGTCTAACTTTTCTCCAGTTCTTCGAACTTTTATTTAAAGAACCTATTGATCACACTCCATTCTTAATCTATACTTCACGGAACGGGCAATTGACGGAACGGGCACTAATGAAAGCTCTCATTTACAGCTATAGAATCACATACGTCATGTACGAGTGAGATTGTATGTTAAAATTCACACACACTGCAATAATAAAGTATACGTGTTATTGTAGATGAATCAACGTTTCGTGTTAAGCTGTTTTTATAAAAAAAATATTAACTAATAAGTAAAAGATCTTAAATTGTGACGAATACGTATCGTACGTAAGTATAAGTATTTTTTTTACCTTTTCTGTTGGTTCTTAGCGATTTGAGCTAATACCTCCCATTGTTCTGGTTTAATTATTCGACTTTAAATATTCATCGATTTTTTTTACCCTAAATGTTATGGTATAGCGTCACAAGAGATTCCTTTTGCATTTGCCAAAACTCGAACTCATGTGTTATTCAAAATCTGAGCTATAACAGGCCAATTCTAAATAACTACGCGCCTACTAGGATCAAAGTGCTTGATGGTTCCCGTGATACCGCAGTGGATAACGTCTTCGCCTACGAGATTTAGGGAAAAGTGGTGGTCTGGGTCCGAACACGGGCGTGGACACTATTTGCTTTATATTTGGAGTTAACCGTTTAGGATAATAATGCCCAACGGTTCAAATACTTAACGTAAAACACAAAAAATTTTTTGATTCGTAAGAAACTATGTTATAACCAGGTCATATCGAGGGCTTCGGTATTCGTTCGTGCTTTTTCAAGAGTGAATTTAAAGCCGTGTAGCGCCAAAGGCAAAACTACCTCTGCAGCACTATACTTCAAATCAATCCAATGTTTTCTCTACAACAAAAAAAAACGACATAAAACCATTCGTTGATAACAATCACCGATAAATAAGTACCCTGTTTACCTGCCCAGTGAAGACTGAGTCCTACAAATTGTCAAAACGCCGTTCGACACAACTCTGATACGTTATACTTTTACTAATGAAATTTTAAGGATGATGCAATATAACGATAGATCTCTGAAGTATCATCCGCCTTCAAGATAATAGACACCTGGAACCTTTTCCATGTAATGATAATTAAAAAGTATAAAAATAACGAAGAGTTGATTGTCTTATAGATGGGTTACAGTGACAATATATTGACTAAAGTAGGTGTACGTTCCCAATCGATGTTGTAGTAGTATTTTTTATTCAAAAAACAGCGCCTTTTCGAACGAAACAACGCACAGCTAAATGGCGGGCCCGATATTCGTAGCTACCTAGATCTTCTTTCGCCCTGTATGCGCCGCGTCCATTGTCACTTGCACAGACATCATGTACAAGTGACATTGTATTTTAAAAACCACTTGTGTAGCTGGTCAGCATAGTGCGTCTTCTACAGTCGAATATTTTTATTGCAACATCTGAAGAGGTGGTGTTCATCAACGTGCGTATGCGCCAGCGACAAGCGTGCGTCGCTCTACGATGTTCTATCCAAGCGCATGTTCCTCGTACGCGGTTCACGCTTAATTTCTATGACACGGTGTAGCCGATCTAACAATGCTGGCTACAGTACCTGCTGCTACTAAATTCCCTGTAATTTTAACCGCCCAGAGTATTCGAAATTTCGAACAATTGCGACTACGTGCATACATGCGTACTGCGAGAGCCATATGCACAAGATTTTTTGCGATGACCGAGAAACTTTGTCTGTACTTAGACCCATAAGCATATCAAGCTGCCGAGTTCGCCTGTGAAATTCTAACTGTGACATGTGTTAGCCACGTACAGCGTATCTCCTGTCTTAGCGGGCCGTCTGCCTTGTGCTGGACCCCCCTACAGCACATAATTCACACCTACTTTACTAGTCGTTTGTCAATATCGCCCCCAGTTGAAAACTTCACTTCCCCTTAGACCTTCTACCTATTTTCCGGCAATGAGTTCACTAGTAGATCGTCTGCAGGAGAAGTGAAGATACGCGCTACAGAAAGGATTTAATAAGTGTACGGGCTGCCAAGCTGTTCGTAGCGTTCTAAGAGAAAGCTGCTCGTAGCTAAGCATTGGTATGTTGATGACCGGTAGGTCTGGTGCTCTGTTTCGTGCCTCTTGTTTCTTTCTTACTTTCGGAAAGCGATCGTTACACATTAATTGGTAACAACGGATGATTGTTTTAGTTAAGAAGTTTAAAGTTTTTTAGTTTTGCTTTTTAGTTTGAAAAAATAGTGAGAGCTATAGTGACCGAAGGGCCAGAACAGTAAGAAGTACGGACAAGCTGATAAAAAAGATCGCATTGCGCTTTATGCTGCGGATTCTATTGTGCCCACTTAGACCTCGGCTACGAGTACTCAACATATCGGCAACTTATCGACTAGAGAAGAATATTCAAATGATGTGTCCGCGTTTGGGTTTTAATCCCGTGCTAGAGCGCGGCCTTCATCCTGCAAGGTTGGATGGCTTTCAACCTGATCGTGACACTGGATACAGATTGCATTCACAAAGCCGGTAAGAGCGTAGCACCCGGAAAGCGAGTTCGAAGCCTTCAAGTTTTATCGGACCCTGAGGAACATTCTCACGTTTACGCCCACAAATTACTACAGGTGCCCGTTGCCTATGGCGTTTAGTCCGTCTGAAAGCCCCACCTTCAACATAAACAGTAGTCTGCTGATAAAGAACACCGACTTCAGTAAGCGCGGTAAATAACAACCGGGAGACGGATGCTGCATGGACAATTAGTCTGACACAAATACTTTGGCTTCGGCTCAACGTATATTGATATCCTGCTTGACATCGTTAAGGTACGTGACTAGGTAACCTCAAGATGATCAAATGTTTATAACATTTGTACGAAGCGAGAATCGCCACACGACTATGCAACTTCCGCAGACCTTGGAGATGCGGACAAGAAGAAGATACTGTGTGTTTTTCTTGAAGATAATCTCCTCGTAATAGAATTTCAAGGCAATTTATCCTCATACGGACCAGTCTTCTTGCATTAGCTAATCCTTCAAGACTGACCTTGCCGAACGTCGTTACAGTATGTTTATCAGCGGCTGTGAGAGCTTCCCTTGCATGTCTTTGTCTCAGATCGTTAACTAGTGGGGTGATCATCGTTGGTCGTAAGTGCAGCATCCACCCGGACAGTATGGCCGCATAGCCAAATTTGTTCCTAAGCGATACCCCTACGCTTGCGCTAATCTTCTACGTGGCATTAGAAATATACTGAGTCAGAAATCACCGATACGTGCTAACTGTGCGTGATCCCAGTTCCGGTATGCAGTATCCTGGTTATCAAAGCCAGGACGAACGAGATCATCTGTAGCATGGTTCATTTCGGATCGATGATGTTTGCGATAGGAGCTGGCTCTATTCTGCATGCAAAAGAACGGCGTCGTAATCGTAAGCAGCGTCTGTGGCAGTTGGCTTATAATGATAATCTGCCGTGTGACTACGATTCGAACTGTTTGCACCGCCAATGGTGAACACAACATTGTGCAAGCATTATATACACAAACGATCGTCTCATTGGGAAGCAGCGGTCACGCCTAGGCAAACCTTCCAGCTGCCAGTCATCGCATTGCTTTCTGAAGATGTCAGTATAACCTTCACGTATTTCCGGGTATTCTATCATTCGTTTTCATCCAACCTGCAATCACGCTCTTCATCGCCTGATAAGTCGCTTCGAGACTGGGAAGCTGAAAAATCAATCCTGACGTCCCCTCAACCCCCATATCTTCTGCAGTGGCTGATATCACCGACGGCATGTTCGCTTGCGCGATTTACGCCGTTCTTTGTCTAATGCGTGACGCGAGTGTTCTGTTGATTGAACACAAGTAGCTAAAGACTCTGTATCCACCTGAAGGCTCGCCGGCCGACTTGAGTATTTTCGCAATTTCATTGTTGACGCCAATACAATTGGCTGACGTAATTTTTCAAAATTCAATTGCACTAATTCACTTTTTTCATAGTAACCCATTAATAACCCGCATGTGCGTAAACCTCACGTATCATAACCTTATTGCTATATTATTGATACAAGTAAAATAATAATTATATATAAAGATACCTGTCAGTTATTTTGTGGAGCAGCAATGTTGGATCTCTCGGAAATTCACTTCAGCTTCAACCACAAAATACAAATGATCAACCGAGACTAACGCTCTCAACGCCATTATTTAACTCTAGCTATTTATGCTGGGCACCGACAGGTCTGGCAAATACGTCGTACCGGAACATACGAGAAATCAGAAAGATACGAAATATGACATGAAAGTCTCATTTTTCAAGAAGACCAAGAGCATGATAAACCTCGGGATTTATTTGCCAACGTACTAATTTCCATTAGGCTTACAAAGTCAAAAGGAGTTGCCAATATTTGAATGTCATGCTTTCGTAAGGTGATGTTTTCTAGGTAACGATTTCGTCTTCCAAATACACAATAATTGCAAATAAATAAATAAATAACTAGTATAGAAGCTATGTAGATAACTTATTTGTTAACACTATTTTTAACAACCCTAGTAATAAAGTTTGAGCTATGTCTTTTCTTTTGGCTAACTGATTTAAATTCTGCTAGGGCTGGCTGAGAAGCAACAAATTTAGTGGCCTATTTACTTCGATGTACGCGGTTCGATCCGGAAACGAGGCCTTTTTCTCGCAGTTTCTCAAAGTTGAGAGTCGAATCTTCGCGTCGACACTGTTTTTTAAATAGCATAATGTTCCGACGCCGAGCACATAGTACTTCACTGATTTGTATGGCTCGATCGCTTGCTTATTTTTTTTTTGAAATTTGAAATGGAATTTTTAAATTTAGAAAAATTCCATTTCAAATTAGTAGGGTATCACCAATGTTACGCAATTTATAAGCATGATTCATGTAAATTATACGATCGACATACAAGAAACGTTTCAACCTCTTAATTATGTCCTATTTATCAGTTTCTAAAAATCCTCTCTCTATTAATACATTTTTTAAGTTCAGTGTTTTCAGCTTTCTAAATTGTCGCAGTAGCGATTCGACATCATATAACCTGAGTTGATCCTTACCCCCCTAAACATGTCCAACATTTCGATGCAAATTGTGCACCCGCTTTCTACTTCTGTCGTAATGTTAACAAACCGTAAATTATTTCCAATCGTTGTAATGCTATTCGATCTGTGTTTTCTTACTGGCTAGTGCGAGTCATCAGCGTGAGTCATTGTATGTTTTTCCGGCAGAAGCAGTAGAACTATCAGCTGCTGTTCAATGCTATGTAACTCCCCTTCATAGCATCGTTAATCCTGCTTGCAATTGTATGATATTAGGCTCTTGAGTTTGGCCAGGACCTCCAGCGGTCCTCCGGTAAGGCATCTAGGACTTGTTGTTCCTCTCTCTCTCTCTCTCTCCCCCCTCTCTCTCTCCCTCTCTCCCTCTCTTTACGCGCTGCCTCTTTGAATCCCTTGACTTCTCAGTTAACTGACTGCCAGTAGTTACCGCCGCCAGTTGCCGGCCAGCGTGGTAATTTCATGACTTTCTCCTCCTCGCCACACAATAGCCAGCATCGTCATCATCATCGTCGTCTTCTATTCATCACAGTCAATTCTCTCGACCCTGCAAGGGTTTCACTCGCAGTAGACAGGTAGCTGCTCTGCGACACTCTTTCATCCCTGCGGTGCTCCACTCCCTCGCACTTTGTTTACGGCGCCCTCGCAGCGAGCCATCGTTCGTCCAGCCCTTATGATCGGATCGTGTAAAAGGAGCAACCTGCAGACACGAGTCGAGCGTTAAGAAGACAAGTCACGTACAACGGCCGTCATTTCCAGGCGGCGAAGCGCTTGAATGAAGGGAACTGTAGCATTGTTACATTATCGTTTGGGAGGTAGCCTCAAGTGCTTTTACAAGTAAACTACAACTACCATTACTACTTCAACAGTCACGACTAGTACAGCTGTTAACAGTGTAGAGCTAATTCTATTACCCCTTCCTGGTCTACTTTTCTGGCTTAGAGGAACAATCTCAAGACACCAATACTTACAAGAAACTGTTGGAGCGCTTTGGCCAACAAAGCGATATCTAGTCCAAAGCTGTGTCGACATATAACACCAGGAAAAAATATCCAGTGAGTGCAATTTACCTATGAGAACTTGAGTGTGTGTGTCTCTGTGTATTTGTGATTACGTAGCGCTTATTGTGATCATTTTTCTGAACTTCAGCTACGGACTTACCATCATCACAGTTTTACTGGCGTACCTGAAACGGGCAGAAAACCTGCGTGTGAGTGCGGGCGTGCCTGTGTGATTGAGTGTGTGTATGTGTAAAGGCGTTGTATGCTTCGATGCCTTTCTGCCCTTTCGTGAAGTTGGAAACGACCATTATTCCCACAGTCGGAACATTCTGGATGGCCAAGGTGAGCGTGGCGTCTGGGGAACGAATTCGTAGCCTCCGAGAACTAACTGGCCCTCGAGGAGTGGTTCGCACGATTCACAAAAACCTCGCCATCGTCAGGTGGCCGCTAGTAGGACCTCGAGATGCCCGTCAACAATGGCTATTCGCCGACAGCGTCGGGGGTGAATGTCGTAGTGGGGTGTGATGCGGTCATCGACTGTGATTCCCTAAACGAGGGCAAATACAAAAGTCTAGGTCATACAACACCTCTCGAACAGATCGGCTGCTGTCCGTCCGGATCATCGGGTTCATCAGGAAGCCTGATTTCCACCATGAGTGATAAGGTATTAGGAGCTGGCGCTGGTCTGAAAGATAGCAACAAAAGGCTACCAGGTAACGAAGGATGGCTGATCACACTGATACAGGTCGTTGGCCCCTTCCTAGTTGCTGGTTGTGGCTCGATGTGCACAGGCATCCTTTTGGATATCGTGAAAGACTGGGATAACTTCAAGATGATCGAAAGCCTTATGACCCTGGTCCCTACTTTGCTCGGGCTTAAAGGAAACCTTGAAATGACGGTCACCGCACGACTTTGCACAGCCTCTAATCTCGGCAAGTTGGATGACCCGAAAATACTGCTGACCTTTCTTCGGGACGACCTTCTTCTAACACAATTCCAGGCTACGATCGTGTCGCTTATGGCCAGCCTTCTGACACTGGGCATTCAGGCGATTAAGGATCCATTGAGTGTCACCTGGACAGGCAGTCTTGTAGTGATCTCATCATCCGTTGTGACCGCTGGCTTCGCCTGCCTGTTCCTTGGATTGCTAATGACTGGCGTCGTCGTTGTTAGTCGCAAGTTTCGCATTAATCCGGACAACGTGGCCGCACCTCTAGCGTCATCTCTAGGCGATATCTCTACGCTGGCCCTGTTCGCATACATTTCGCTAGGGATTTTCGCCCTCAAAGAATATATATACGTACCTGTCACGTTCATTGTCATTTTCATGCTTTTATGCCCAGTGTGGGGCTATTTGGGCTGTCAAAGCCCAGATGTACGTGCTCATCTGCAACACGGTTGGCTGCCTATATTACTTGCCATGTGTATCTCGTTAGGAGCTGGCTACATCCTCGACGCAGCAACAAGCGACCTGGCTGCAGCCCCCGCTTACGTGCCTGTAGTGAGCGGCGTTTGTGGCAATCTTCTTGTGATACTTATCTGTCGAATGACGACAGTCCTTCGGCAAAAAAGCGCACTCGGCAAAGATAATGGAACGGTGCCAGCTATGCGTAGGGATAATCCATTCCGCTGCGGCAACAGCAATTTCGAAAGTTTGAACGCGACGTTCCAGCTCCTGCTCATTCTGCCCATAGCCGCCCACTCAATTTTTCTGCCAATTATCTCGTTCGTCACGCAAGAGGTCAGCATCACCGTTGTCTATCTCGTAACGTTTTTGTCATTCGTTTTCGTTCATGCACTCATCATGTTGTTTCTAACTCGCGAGGTGGTGCTACAACTTTGGCGCTGGGGAATAGATCCAGATGTCGCGTCAATCCCAATATTGACCGCGGTAGCGGATCTTACCGGTGGCGCATTCACCTGCGTCATATTTATAATTTTGTATCAACTGGAGGACTTCAGTGTAACAAAGCCGCACGACGTATTCAATTTGACCACGCCGCTCATCGAGGCTCTGACCAACATCACCGTACCATTGCAGTACTAGACTCGTTACCTACAATGTTGGATACGCAGCGCAGAGACTTGTTATCGATTGCCAGCAGTCATGTTAAGGCTTGTTGTACGATGAAAGCGTCGCGGGGAATCAATTGCCAGTAGAAATGATTGATTTAAAGATCAGACCGACACGAGATGCGATTGTGTCATACTAGGTTCTTACCATTTCTCAGTTCGATAGGTTTAATACATAAATTCACATATCAATCACCCTCAAACGAACGTACATACGCATCACGAACATAATCATATTTTGCCTACTCTCTATTAGGATATTAATAAATTGTATATAATCTGTTAATTGTTATAGTAAATATGATACATAAAGTAATAAAGTACATATTTATTTAATACAAAAGCATTAAAGCTACCTTTTTTTTTTACCTTTATCACTATTACCTATTATTACCTTTATCAAGATTTATCACTAATCGGTAAAATGTTATATTTCTAGTTGACTAATGATTGAAATGTCACTCGAGTATCATGCTTTCGATACAGCTTTGAAGTAATTGCTTTCCTCTGTAATATTTCCCTCGCGATTACGCCAACTATTCTTTTAAGCCAAGTGAAGTCCGGTAAAGAAGAACAGTAATAGCGTTTCGTGCGTCCTCATTGATCGAAAACAGCATATGCAGAACCCTTCAATTCACAAGATATTATAGTACTGTTTGACAATTTCTTTCGTGCACTTCCGTGAGCTATATATACTAATGGTCACGATATAGAAATGAAATAGATTTCTCTGGGAACGGCTAGGTGTTTTTTGCCGAACAATCAGGCCAAATTCCCTACACCAACAGGATCAAATGTTAATGTTTGTTTGCAGCATGGCTAGATGTCAAGCGTTACTCACTGTCATAAAGTCCAGCACTGATTTACCAACGACTCAATATCTGCCTGCTTGTTCTTGATTCTCCCAAGACCCCCGTAAGAATTAGTTATGCTAGGTTCCAGCACATCGATAGAAGTTAAAATGTTTCAGAGTTGATGAACTTAATGCTATCGTGGATAAGTTCTGTTGATCTTAAGTTTATATTAGAGCTTCAAACAATCGAACGGTAATGCGAGGGGCTGCCCACTCGTAGCGATTATGAAATATAAGATATTCAAATTTCCATTACAAAAAAAGTATGTTGAAATAGAGAAAGAACAAGACATTGCTTATAGCTATCCACTCCGTAGCTTATAAACGTACGTAATCTAAGATCATTGTTGGCGTCATCCACAAAACTTGTTTGGGTCAATTAATTAATTGTAGCGCTTAATTATATAGTTCATAAAATGCTTGATCTGACAACATATTGGAAGGTTATCTAGATAATTAGATCATGAAAATGCCCCAAAAAACATGAAAACGCTATTCGTTTTTACATTTGTTCTCGGTGAAATATCTATGCGATAAATATATACAAAGGCCTTAGACTCACGTCTATTATCAGGTAGAGCACTACAATTCAAATCTCCTTAACTGCTTTCTTAATAAAGGTAGCAAACATACTGGTGTAGCAGGGCTTCGTTAAACTCGTGCATTAATTTATTTACGAGGTATAATGTAAAGTTCTCAATGACCCTGCTCCCACTTATTACCCATGTAGTTAATTTTACAAGCGTTCTTACCGATATAGTAGCCATAAACGTCGTTCCATTTCGCACGTAGAAAACGTACCAAAGTCCAGTTAATTCTGCGCTAACTCATTTATTTTCCGATAATAATAATATTCATACATAGTTTCTTTAGTTCGTCAAATATTATCTCACTCGCTTGCATTGTTACGGAATATTTATTAGATAGATGATTTTTCCCATAAACAAATTACATAAGCTGTGGTCCTTTTTTTTTTTTAAGCATTCGAACATCATTTTCGAAAATCAAACATTTTAGCTTAAAGCTGCTGATCAAAATGATTGATAAACAGATGAGGAGATGAATAAAATAAACAAATAAATAAAAAGTGTCTACATACATTGTTGTACTGTAATGGATGTATGAATAGATAAATATTGGAAAAACGTTCAGTCCATATCTATCCGTACATATCTAGGCTGGCAGCATTTTAGATGAACTAGACGAATTGTCTTTGTTACCATTGATCTTTCGAAGCGATCGCGAACGGCGGCCTCGACTAGATACGGACGTCTATCTGCAGCCGTTATAGCAGCCACAACACATCAAGCAGCTGCAGCCGCAGGAGTCGAAACGAAATCCCGTACAAATTTTTGGCAATTTATTTATATTTTATATACAATCTTTAGGGCCAACGATAACCACTACTGCAGAACAATGACAACCCAGTTGGACTCGAGCTTTTTGGCTTGGCCGGAGAACTCGATCGCTGGCGGTTTGCTTGGAAGTGTTCCAACACAGAGTTTCGTGACGTCGGATAATCCTGCAGGAAGGAAAACGAAAAACGGCGGGCTTGCCACTCGAGTAACGGTTCACGCTGGTGGACTGATAATTGACACGTGTGCAATTTATCGAAAATTAATAGCTGTTTTAGTTTGTTGCGAACCTTGTGTTCGCTAACTAACAGGTTATATCAGCTAGTACTAGCGGGAATGATCGAAAACTCTGTAGTATACCTTTTGCGCGGTAGCCGCCTCCTCTACGCTTTCGGTGCGGCAATTTAGTAACGGCTAATGTTTTAGCGGTGGCGTTCCAGAACATTGTAGAGTATCGTCGTACGTTACGGAACGCTGATTCACTGACGGTTTGAGTACCGTCTTCGATTCTGTACGGTTACAATTATACTAATGATATATGACAGCTCACTGTCTGTCCGCTATAAATAATGGTGGCGTAGCATGTGACCGAATACACGAGTTCTGCTTCTCAACGCCTCCTTCTGTATGTTCGTACTAAATGAGATGATTTATACTCATTAATCGTGTAACACACGTTGCAGAGTTGCCTTCTCTGTGTTGGGTTCATCCGATCTACGAATATAGCGTATAGGTTTCCGACGCGTAACCCGGCGTTTCCGCTAAACCTAGGTTATTTTCGAAGCACATGAAGTCTGCCGGGAGATTTTCTCATAATGCGCCTAACGGAAAACGTCTTCATACTGATGATCGCTTATCAGCATACGAAGAGCCTGCGGCCTATCTGCGGTCCAATGAGTAACCCAATAAACTTTGTTACGTTTATCACTGGTTTTTTTTTGGGTAATTTATGCACTGTTATCATATTGTACCTGTGCCCTCGATTTTCCTTCTGTCCGTCGCTCTGAACCCTATCAAAAAACCCTGGCCTAAAAAACTGTTTGAATAGAGTCACCCCTTGTTTCTAAAATTTGTTTTCGAAGTAGATTTTGATGATCTTATAAATCGTACTCATAGTCTAGCATGCTATCAACAATGAACTTATAAATAGTGTGCATACAGTTTCATAGTTAGCTCGCTTAGGACTTACACTATTAACCCCAATTGACCTCTATAATTTGCTCAGACATTTTATTTTTATTTGCGATATCTTTGTGTGCCGTACACGTTACTTTTGTGTATGTTATAAATACGATAATATTTACTGTATATGCCAAAAAGGAGGACATGTGCAGCCGTTGTATACTAAGGTATCTTCTATTTTAGCCATTATTATCGAGCAAGAAAAGTCGGTTAAGAATTGGATCTTAAATAAATAAATACCTTCAGTAGCAAACAATGATTATAAAAATATACCGCTATATATTGTCTTCGACGCATATCATGGAAACAGACTAAACAAATCAAAGTTAGGCAAAATATCCAAGACTGATTTATTTTTAAATGTATGGATTTATACCAATACCCCTACAAACTTATTTTCGTGCTTTTCTTTATAGTACGCCTGAAACCAAGTGCGATAAAGCGATAGGTCTGCTCATTTCTTACGTATATTATACATACGGACATAAAGTTGACACTAAAGACATTCAGGTACAGGAGATACAGGAGGGCCGGGTATGTTCGAAATAGTCACCGCCATCAATCCACACGATCTGTAAGAGACAAATACAACTAGAAAAGCGATCAATATATGACACAGGAGCAGTTTGTTTAACCTCACAAAAATCGAAAACTTCGTTCAAACGTTAACTGTTAAAATCTACCATCGTAAGCCAATTACCCCTGTGAAGGCTCCAAGAGTGAATCGACGCCGGACGTCGGGGGGGACGTCGTACTGCACGTCGACACGCCGACCACTATAATTTCAGCGCGAGCAGAATTTTACATTTTTTCACCGGGACTTAGCATATAGCCATAGCCATAGCCTGAAAGCAAAATACTGTTCATGAATTGCTTGGACTGCAGGTGCTATCGCTTGCTTGCTTGCCATAAACGCCGATTCCATTATTTTACAACTGAATATCTGCGATGCTATGCATCTCCTTGTCGTTACGACTATTTTGTTTCATTAAAAAGAATCAACACTCAAATTAAGTTCTAGTATCCGAAGATACCGGTTTACTTACTATGGCGCAAGCGGCCAACGTCCCAGTGATCAACAGACGCCGTGCGTTCTGTGTACAGTTCCAGCAGAGGCCATCAGTAGTTTTAAGACGGCGAAAACTACGAACTAAAAATACAGCGTTTCACTCGTTATAACTCCGGTTCACAAACGATTGTGTGACGAAAAGGCAGCACCAA
Organism: Varroa jacobsoni; assembly: GCF_002532875.2. NCBI lineage: Eukaryota > Metazoa > Arthropoda > Arachnida > Mesostigmata > Varroidae > Varroa > Varroa jacobsoni. The sequence continues at coordinate 192,392 of NW_019213684.1, forward strand.
TTAATTGGCTGGGAATAAAAACCGTAGGGTTGGGGCAATTTAACCTTTATTCGTGTATACTTTAGCAGGAATAATTGTGCTATTGGTCCTTATTAATCGTAACGTTTAAGCTATCGTATTCGTCGATGCTGGTGGCATGTTAGTTGCGGTCAGCTGTCCTCTCAGGTCGTTTATGAGTTCTAATGTGAGGACAACATGATAGCAATGGCAAAAATACGCCCCCCAATCACCTCCCGGAATTCTCCCGTAGTCTAGGACGCCTTTTAGCCCTAGATCACCGACGAAGAAACGAAATTGTACCGTCTATAACAGAGAAGACCGTTGAGCTGTATCAGAAAGTTTCGGCTTCATAGATGAACACCAGAGCACGATACGACGCAGGTATCCACTTGCTCGTCAACAACCGAGGTGTTTCTAGATAAATGAATGAGACGACGTACCGAAGTTTTTTTTCGAACAATTACGCATGGATGGCTCGTAGGCAAGCTATGGCTTACTCGCTCAACAAAATTATAGGGTGGTTTACTTATATAGCAAGCAACAGCTTCAGCATGCTCTTATTTACTGCTCTATTCGAAAGTTATCTCGAGCACATAATTAGTCAACAGGACTCTATTTTTTAGTTAAGTGTTTTCATGCTTATCAGAACAAATCAAGCTACGGTCGTCTTGCTGCTGGCCAGTTTTTCCATGCTTCTCTGTTATAAAGACTATCACTTAAAGGCTCCGTCCGGTCTCATACTAGCTGGCAGTTTATAGATCGTCGCGTCAAGGATTATAAATGTCTGCTTTGTTGTTAGTCCTGTTGTGCTATCTGTGCGTAAATATTATGTGCGACGACTTCGATATTTATCCAGTCAGAGTTACTATAAGGTATTGTATCACTTAACTGATTTATTTCACTTAAATTTCGCTTCTGAAGAGCAAAGATTTATTAACAGCGAGCTTTCAACTCTCAACTGAGACCATAGCCCACTGAAGCATTTTAGATAAACGCGTAATATAAATTCTCACTACTAAGCACTGTGTGTATTGCTGATAATAACACTATTTATTGGAAACACTCAATGGTTTCTAACTGATGCGGGTAAAATTGAACTTGGCCAAAAAACGAGCCATGCCTTGTTTTTAAAGTTACGTGTGTTACATCAGAATGTTAGCTAAATGTAATTGTATAGTGTAATATATCTGATGTTTTTATACACTTTTTTTGCATTTATTGGCAGCAAAATAAGTATTCTATTTGTGTATTTCATTTGTTTTTATCAAATTTTTTCGCTTTTAGTAATTATAATAGCATATACAATATAGAAGATAGAATAGCACAAGTCGTTGTAATATCAGATACCCGCATCTGGGATACGCATTGCTACTTATGAAGAGTCATATACATAATGGGGTCAATTTATGGTTCGTTGCCGTCAGTATACAGAAATGTAAACTACGATCAAAAAGTTTCCGGTTAGCCCTATTCTTTAAAATAGTTCAATTTCCAATATGAAAAGCATCATGTGATTGTTTTTTAGAAAGTTCGTTACAATCAAATCTGAAACGCTAAGCGGGATAGCGTAATGGCGTGCCACGTTTCCACAAGTGAACAGTGGAGGCAAAAAAAAACCGCTGCGACAAATGCTCGGTGGTATATAGCCAGAGTTACCTATCTCTAATAGCAACAATGACATTTCTCAACAGTACCCAGCGAGTGCACTGCATTAAAGCTTACAGCTTCAATTAGTAGAGTCTGAAATATAGGATGCTCGAGTGGTAACCACTGTAGACGTGAATAGGGTGTATGAATTCAGCGCATTATTTTTTAGTAAAAATTTAGTATTTTTGCATATCTTTTCTGCGATGTTGTTCGGGGACGGTTGTATTGCTTATTTAAGACGAAGCTTCAGTCAGTCCGCGTTATAGGACTCGAACCGTGGTATCGTGCATAGAAAATATTTATTTATTTTAGCTTCTTTGCGGCATACTGTTTTTCAGACGACCCACCCATATGGTCTAGTCGTTGTAACAGTTGTACAAATTGGTTTTTCTAGCTTTTTATCATGTGGCAGGCGAATACGGACGTCAGTCTTGAAAAAGGGGCGGACTAGCAATACTCGCCTGCTAGTGCTGCTGCTCATAATGACAGGACGCAATAGACTGATTGTTGTCACAACGTTAATTTTTTTAGCATCGGGGAGAAACGCTGACTACGTCTCAGGGACAAAGCGCTTCGTTATGCTATACTGAGTAGGCGGGGTATATGAAGAGTACAGTGATAAGTGCAATCCTTTTTTGTGTGGTATATATATAAATACAAGGGTTTATTATTGATGACGCATAGAGACTGGCACAAATGCTATTTATTCGAGCAGTACTACATCCTTAAATGGCAATAGGGACAGAAACGTCTAGAATTATTGGTACGAACCTTAATGGTACATAGGGTGGGGCATCTAGATCTAGAGTTCTAAGACAGACAAATACTTCAGCACCTTCGTTAAGTGCCATTGATGACGGTCAGTTTTATTCAAATAACCATCGTTCACCGAGATTACATCTTCACTTGATGACCCGAACCTCTCCCTGCCTCATTTTCAATACTCAGCATTTCAACGGAACTCGTGCGTCGAGCAACATCGGTGGCTGTAAGCTTTTGTTGCATGTTATCAATCTTTACCGATAGAACCATTACAATATAAACTGGTACTTCTGAAAGTTTAGACTGATATCAATATACTTTATCTGTACTTAGGACTCGGGCGCTAATGCCGAAAGATTTTGTTTGGAAACTTCCTACGATTGGCATTGAGTAAATTAACTCATGATGAGCAATTCATTTTTAGACATGCTAAAGCTTTGAACAGAGCTGAAGTTCGTAAGTAAAAGATTATTACGAAAATACAACGCTACTTATTGTCAGGTAACATTTTCATGGAACGAAAGCGACCGCTTGCTAGATTCTATGCCTGTTGAACATAATCTTAGCTTCCGGCGTCGCTATGCAAACTAGTTAAATACTCATTTCTCATGTCCTACCTTTATGGTGTATTTGTATATTTTTATCTTACCGTTTTGACAAAAATATTGAAAGTAATCAACGGAGTGTAAGTAGAGGGTCAAACTTAAATAGGCCCGCTTTGTGTCGTTGGCCAAATTTACGAGACAAGAGTGCAATTTTTATTTTCCATATGGATTTCCATAACGATTGCTTACTATGGCAATGATATAAACACTGCATTTGTTACCATTACAGTCGCAAGTTCTCTTCTGTTGCTTTCTGTTTTTTGCTCATAGTGTTAAACATTAGAATGAAAAACACGGTTTCAAGTAGTTAATCATAATACTTCAAGTCAATCTTGGCGCTTCAAATCAATCATACGCATTTACAAATATTAGTTTGCATCAGTAATGAATGAAATAAATAAATAAATAGCCTACGCAGAAATTATTTTTTGAATCAAGTTTCTATGGGATAATCCAAACGAATAAATTTTGTCGAACTCGACCAGGTTCAACAGTGTGCGCACTGCAATTGCATGAGTACCTGTTAAGTTAAATAAGCACATACAGTTTAGTTAGACAAGTTCTCTCTGACAATGAGCGTTATTACACGATAGAGAATTGGTTACAATGTCATAAGAACTTGACAAGGACATCGTCGATGTGTCTGTGTGTGAGATTCTATGACAAGTGCTACGCCACTTGTCGAAAGCGATGCCAGAACCATCAGTTAACATGAATGTGTTATGCTATAAGCGTGCTGCTATGTAGTCCAGCCAACGGGTTTTTTTTTTTTGGTAAATGGTCCAAATACTTCGATTCGATATTCTCCCGACCCGGGCGCGAAATTATGAGGGACGTGCGGTGCGGCGCGGCGTGGCCGAAGGTTCCCGAATGTTAAACACGGACGAGATCCGGCGGGGACTTGTGTTTGAACCTCTCTGACCATATTTCGCAAGATACGTGTGCACGTGAGCTATCTGAAGCCAGGTGACGCTGAGTATAATCTGAGATACAGCATCAATTCTAGTTGGCCAAGTGTGCATCTAGCCTTACACTTGCTCGATGGTAACGTGGACTGGACGATGTCTTTGCCAAATAATCGTCGTCATTTGAGATCACTTGGTAAACAATTTTCCTCCACAAGAAGACATTTACCCAACGTGCTGTACGACGATAAATCTCGTTTGGCTGTGATAAGACAGCCGATACTGCCGGGCAACAAGTAAATGCCACCGGCCATTGAAGACGAGGATTGGCAGACCACTTTCGAACACCCTCTTATCGTAATGTGACCTAACTGTATTACTGGCCTAATATGCGCCGGCTTATTACTGGGCAAAGTAGAGAAATGGGATCATTTTAGGTGTTTCAGAATCTTCCTTACTGCGCCGACACCATCCCTGATCGGGCTTTCTAAGAAGAAGATATCGAAATGACAGCTCGACGCTGCATTGGCACGAATGCAGGAAGACTCAAAGGCATTGGTAAGAGTATCGATCACTTGAAACAAAACCCTTGTCTTGACACGGTTCGAGGCAGCAATCGTCTCACTTTTCACGAGTCTTCCAACGCTCATTTTGGTCACGTTCTTTTTTGTATCGTTAATGATGAATTGCTTGATCGACAACAACCCATACATAATAATGTTGCCATAATGCTAAGACTCATTCAGATTGTTCTCCGCCGCCGTTAGAGTTATCTCAGTCAGTGTAAACGCGACGTAGGGACATGAAACAGAGTTAGCAATCAGTATTTACCTCTATGATGTTATCGTGTGCGGCAGCAGGCTTTGCACTTGACAAAGTCGTTACGGCGTCGAGTGTGGCTGTAACCGCGTCGAACGCCTTTGTCGCGAGCGGACTCTGCGGCAAAACGATCATACGTAATCTTAGCTATAGAATCAATACAAATCTGGAAAGTAAAATTAAGATTATTTGCTTGTTGTGCAAAAGCGTCTGGATTCCGGTAATCTTCCGTTTCGTAGCAGAGGCTCACAAGGGTAAGTAGGTCTGTCAGTCGGGTCGCGCCAAAGCTTTTCTTATTTAGGAATAGCGTTAGATTGTTGCATCGTTAGTATCTAACTAGCGAACGATAATTGCTACGAGAAAACTTAACACTCTTGAACTAGCAGACCGGTTTAGTCGCTGCTAGGCTCATTTTTAAGTTGTACGATGATCGAAACTAAGTGAAAATTAAGCCCCAATCTAAATACTCTTTTGGCTAACGAAATGAGCAGGTAAGTTCGAATCATGCGGTTCCCTAAATGAAAGTTAAGCTTCCAAACAGAACTAAGTCACATAATGGCCACGGCTAAAAAGTAGCTCTTATATGATCCTATCAAAACTGGAATAGTATGCTTATTCTCAAGCAATTTTATGAGAGAGTTATTATACTAGTCAAAATGGCTGCTTGCTTTTGGTATGAAGTGTACTCTATTAAAGTACCTACTTAGATGCACGTTTTATAGTAAAGTAAATCACGCTGGTAGTTTTAGCGAGCTTGTAGAGACTCGGGCCGATCACAATTCAACCCGACTGAAAGCTTGGCTAGGAACAGCGAAACGCCCTGTCATAGGTTAGGTCCGTGCCCCGACTCTGACAACCCATACAAAAAACACTCAGCAATGTTAACTTTCCCGTTCTACGCCTTTGGTATTTATGCCGCCCGACAGCAGTAGCAACGTTTCCTGTCTAAACCCTTCAGAATCCTTCCAATGCTAACGAAGACGACCTCGTGAGCTTGGCATATATGCCAACTATTTGAGCACGCACAGTTATATACTACTATATAGAATATATTACTACGTACGTATAATCTGATACAAACGCAGGTTGTTTCTGTTTAGCACCCGATCGTAGCTACTCTTCGAGTTGTTAAAACTCGACAGTGTCAATGGATTATTGCATGTACAAGCTATCTAGGTAAGTAAATGTTCATAGGCTACGATAAACATGGACCTTCCGCTAAGTAAGTTTAGTTGTACAAAAATTTCACCTTTGTGATAACTACTTTATAAATTACAATAATAGTAATAATAATAATATTAATAATCGGCGGCACTATCCGACTATTATATATTTTAAAGCCCTTTTAATTAAATACATTTTCGATTTTGAATGATTGGAAAAAGAAACTGTACAAAACAGTTTTGTTAGCTTTAAGTGACTTTTGTTGTAGTGATCGCTTTTCGAAATTTTCCGTACGCAAAACTATATCAGTGCTAACATCGATGCGCAATTTTCGCAGGGATTCTAGCATTGACGATCATCTTATGGTACTATTTAGGAAAGTGGGCACCGCTAAATTAGCGCTGACTAACTTGATTAACGCCGTTAGGCAGCGCGGCTTGCTTCAAGGCTGGTGGGGTTAATAGCTTGATCATTCAGGGTTAGCTTATAGGCATTTTTGATATTAACAAGGTAGTACTTTGCGTTAAGTTTCCTCTGGAAACCAGTTTAGAGCAAAAAATTGTGTAATGCAGTTTGGATCAACATATGCTTGTTTGCGAAACTGGTTAAAAACGGAACCCAGTGAATTGCCTCTCAGGGCAGGATCGATGGACACGCTTCCTCGCATACGACTTACTATAATGGATTAGCATCCCCCGTAACAAACGCCATGAAGGCGTTCGATATCCGAACCAAAGACGACTTTCCCTCTTCAAGCCAGCGTGATATTTTAGCGATCTTTGGGGATCCACTGGCTGTTGAGTAGTAGAGAATTGAGAATTCTTCAAGTTTCGGTCCCGGTTACAGAATCGGGATGTTTTTAGTAGGATAGCGATGGTCTGCATATAATGAGCGATTGAGTGAAATTGGTTTGAGTACCTCTTTGAGCAGGTGGTCGGCCGGTTCACTACTTTCTCTGGTGGCTTCATTCCGATCTGACAACGATGACAGGGTCTGAACTGAAAGCTTCCTGGCGGAATTTCTCGTTTGTTTTCGATAGAAGACGAACTGATATCAGCTAGTTGGTTGTACGAAATTTTTTGCGTCGCAGTCACACGTTTGTCTTTCGATTGGTATTCTTTCAAGTCGTTTCCATCCTTTTTTGCTGCTAAAAACGCCAAACGCGTGAACTTCGTGTTGAAGCAGCGGTTTGTCGACAAACTAAGGTCATTTCACCATCGAAGATGTTGTACTACCTGCATCACTGCTGCAGCCGCTGACGTTGCGAAGAGAAGAATAGCTCCTATGCGTGAGCACCGCCGGGGGCGGAAGAGCACGTTACACCGGCGTTACTTTTCTAACGTTTTTTTTTACTCCTGTTGTTGTTCAGTCGAGAAATACGAACGGAATGGTTGATTACTGACCCGTAGGAGACAGTGACGAAAGGGCCAAGAACACTGAAGCAGAGATCTAATGCACACTTTGTTATATCTATTATCAACAGTAACGTTACCTTCTGCCTAAACAATAAGATATTCTAAACAAGTACAAGGTACCCGTTAGGAGAAGAAACTACATAATACACAGAATATGTTTTGGAAACTTGACGAGAAAAAGGTTCTTTCTAATTATGAACTTCTGTAACCATAAACGTCAAGCGTTAGACTTAGGTTGAAGTTGAGAGAGGTTAGAGCGCGGTACTTCTCTGACTGAGGTTCAGAGTGACTTGGTGAAGCTTCCGGCCGTATTGTACAACATCATGGATTATTTGGTCAAATAGGAATTTTATTAAAGCCACCCGAATGACATCAAGTACGACCTTGCGTTCGAAAGCAACCCAACATTGAAATCACAACATCGACCTAGATTTATTATCGAATAGTGAAAAATTTAACTCTACTTTGTTTTTGACAAAACTACAATTTAAAAATTTATGAAAGGTTTTGAATCAGAAAATTATGACACGTTTTTCTTGCGTTTTCGTTATGCAAGCATCACATCTTGGCATAGGTTTGTAGGTCAACGACAGAAAAACGACAAATGCAATAGTAAACAGAAACGTCAGAAAGGTCCTAGCAGAAGGCGCCATTACATCAGTTGCTTTATTTAGACAAGTAGAAGCCTGAAAAATGCAAAGCTTTGCTAATTTCGATAAAGAGGTATGGAGTAAGGGCATCTGCACGTAACTGGGTATTCCAAAGCCAGTCGCCTATAGATGATACTTAAAGCTCTGGTAGGGCTTTGTTTCAACAATTTCGACAATTCCTATTCAGCTTCGACAATATATATTGACATAACATTCAATCTATTTAGTGAATAACATGCGTTTTAACTTGCTGAATAGTTGTTTTCCCCGTTAACAAACTCTTAAATATTGCTGTTGTAGGACGTGCACTAGATATGGGAAGACAAATGGTTGTATGTGTGGTTTTTCGTCGTGTGTTTTTTCGTGTGTAGAATTATTACTCTATTTTATAGAGTAGTAAATTTGCGGTAGCTGTCTATTTGCTATTGATGTTGCAAAGAGTCACCAACGGACCGATCGAATGGCTCATTAATTTTATTGCTGCGTAAATTCTGCCAGGTAATCGTGAACGTATACGAGGCTATATTCTTGACTTTACGCAGTGATATCGTTTCATACTCATTATTACTTGGCACCCTCATTGAATTTATATGCTGATACATTCCGTTCGAAGTAGCGGAATGGCGCACGCCCTACATTGAATGTATCGATTGACACTAATACAAGTTTATTTTGTTATTTCTTCGACAAATAACAAAATCCAATACTAGAGTTATATTGCCTAGACATGTAAAAGCAAATAGAAGGCGGAATTGCCGAAGAGTCTACAAACGCAACGCTGCTACAAGTAGCTCTACTCAAATTGTTTTTGCGTGTCGATAAACTTCAAAACTACTGGACAATCCGATCCAAACGTCAGAGGAGCCCTTTTGCCTTGACTCAGTCGATTCGCAGTATCAACAAGCTTTGCAGTGAATCTGACAGGCGAACTAACGTCTGAATACTATAACCTATTGCTATTACGTTCACGTTAGATCGTTGAATTCGTCGAAAGTCGATCAGACTGACCTCTACCCTTTGTTTTCGTTTATTAATCTCTTTTCAGTTAGTCGATAAGACTGCGATCACTTCGAATCACCATTAGCCGGAGGTGGGACACTAATCTGTCGTACTCACAAGGGACGCCTGCGTCACGATACAGTTGTGTCTAATCGCAGCTTTTTTTAAACAACAACAACTTTCGTTTTTTCAAACTTTTTTAGTAGGTCCGAGCTGGATTAGCGGAGACGAGCTGTGTGACATTTCTAGCCTCTGTCGTATCGATATTGTCAAAGTGATATAGATGCAATAACATCCTTCCGCATGTCAACGGAGACGAAATTCGAGTGATTTAATCAATCGGTCAGTGTCATCATCACCTAACAAAGCTGACCAATTAATCAATCAATCAATCAATCGTAAATAATCAGCTGAGCGAGCCCAATTTAAGATTGTTTAAATGGCAGCTTGACATTGTAGGTGGTTTATCAGCCCGGCGATAGCAACGAGACGATATAGCTTACTTATGTGTATAACTTCCTTCTCAGCACAGTCATATGCTACCACTGATTGATAGAACATAGCATTACATAATATCTTATGCACATATTTATAATGGATCAAATAAGGCGACCTACGCATATGTCACGGATAGGGTAGGTGTCGTCTCATTTACATAGAGTCCTCGCGCGTACAGTTCATAAGCTTTTTTTGTATGCCGACAATGCATATCGTGCCAGAGTTGTGCTGGAATACTTCTCCTAAGATGACAGATTCTAAACGACTGAGAAACAAAAAGAAAAGCGTAATTAGTGCCACTTATGAATACCAAGCTGAATCTAGCTCTTCGATGCAACAAGAAATTTCACTTCGAATATCTAGTAGATAAGTATGAGATTCGTTCTTATATAGCTTAAATTGGCTAAATCAGAAAACATGTGATCCCCGTAATCCGGTTAGGACGTGGAGCACTACGGCAAAATGACGTCGACTTGGCCAACTCGGCCTAGCATCAATATCGTCTACCATAGTTTCGCATGCCTTTATTGCAGACCCGTTCCCTCTTTACAGCTACATCAAAAAGCAAGATGGCATAAACAATGGACAAGGGTCACAGACTGGTACACACAAGGAAAACTGCCACCATCAGCAAATCTGTAAGCAAGCTTTGAGGGAAGCTTCATTATTGATGATTAGGTTCGTTGGCCATAAATCTAATCAATGTCGGAGTGTGATGAATCGAGCCCAGCTGATGCGCTCGCTCCTTGGAATATATCTAGTGATTATAATTGGGAGACACCAAATAATTTATTACTGGTCACAATTTTCCCGGCACAAATCTCTGTTTACATGCACGCATAGATTATTGCCTTGGTAGCGCTCTTTGTTCAAAGCGGTAGCCTGACAAATAGAAGTTATCAATAAAGGTATAGGTACTTCATGCTTCGTCTGAGTTGCTTGTAGAAGCTAAAACTGAATGACCTTTAAAATAGCTATGCAATATAAAATTTTTGGAAGCTGTGGCACATTTACCATAATAACATCTTCAATCAACAGGGAAGGAGAAAGACACAAAAAAGAAATCGAATAACACCCTTCCGAACTACGTACAAACCTTTGCCATGTGCAATTAGAACGTGATTGCCTCTTGCATTAAAGTAACAACGAAAACAAAGTGCATCCTATTTACACCGTATCATCATGCTAATGTTTACTTCACTGATGCGTTGACGGACTCATTTCTTGATGAGGTAAGTATATGTAGGACGAAGTGTACCTTGAAGAAAGTGCTATATCACTAGAACGCTTTGGGGACCTGATCCGACTTCCTCACACGCTAAAGCTCAATTTAGTTATCGTCGCTGCCTTCTTTTGTTGACTACTACAAAGACGAACGCTCCCAGAGTTAATAACTAGAATTTTAAGTATAACAGAAGGACCTATGGAACCTACGGAGGGCCTACCAATGAGAGACTCTAGTTCACCAATAATTAGGACTTCAACAAAAATTAAATATCCAGCAGCTGTATGAAAGTTTATTTGGTGTTTTATTTGCTATTATTAACTTATCTGCCTTGTTAATAGACACAGCACTTTTTATCGACGAACCTCGGAGACTTCACGCACGAACAGTTTCTCAACAGTTTTTTTTTGCATCAAAAGAAGAAAAAAGTAACTGATGCCGATTCAAAACGTCTAGTGCTGAAACAATAACGCAAAATAGGGAAACGAGGCTAGAATAAACAACTATATCCATCGTCTATGGGTTGCATAATACATTTTGTGAAATACAAAGTTTTCACGAAGCAAAGGATCATCGTATTTGCTTTAAATAGTGTGTATTTATTCAGTATTATTCTGCTGTGACGTTACGCAATATGGAGCCCTTGACAACAAGACCAATCGGCTACTTAATAGCTGTCACAAACTGTTAAGAAACACACGTAATCGAAGTTTAACGTATCGAACTTGATAACTGGACGATGCCCTTGTTTAAGTTGCGCACGATGCACTTGCATTTGTGCGTAGGAAAAAACAACTTACCAAACTCAGAACTCGAACCCAACAATAGAACAGCTGCCGCGGTCATAAAAGTAACGATATCATTAAGTTAGCGCTCTGATCAGTACGGACGGAATCAAGGTGATGCCTCCAGCCTTTTTTCAAATCACACCAAGATACTGAATTTACGCACTACTCTGACAGGTACCGTCGCTAGATAGACCATCTTGCCACCATATTGAACGTATGAGTTTGTCACTGTTGGTGTCGCTCGTAGGTCTGCGAATAGAAAAAGCAATTAACAAAAGCACTGACATTGGAAGCTTTTTCTTTTCAAAGAAAACGAAGCCTCACAACGTCGATACCATTGATGCGGTAGTATAATACGTGTGCTTTAACTCACGCGTCGTAATAATTCCAGTGGAGCTGAAATTGTAACCGACGACATCTTTGTAATTTATGTACGTATAGTCATTTCTTGGTAAATATTAGGTTTTATGGTTTCTTTTAGTTTTCTTCAACGCCCTGTTCGTATTATTAGTATTAACATACACAGCATTGCAGCCTTGTGTACAGTTAAGTTCGCTGTATATATACGATATTTGGCCTCCGGCCAAACTTTTTTTATTATTTCGCTTTGAATACTATCGAGGTGCGTCTGTGAATTTAAAGCCTATCTGAGCGAAGTTTTGCAAAGGCAGAAAATAAAGTACGTATTTGTTGCCATCAAGTGGTGAGCAACATATTGGCCTTGATGGACGCAGTGTAGCCGGAAACAATTGACGACAAAGCTGTCAAAGAAGGACAAAAGCCGGCCACGGAGGCCCCGTACCAACGAATCATCAAGTTAGTATACGTAAGACCTATAATTCAATTGTTTTTAACTACATAAATGTAGCGGCTTAATGTTTCCAACTATTGGCAAGGGGTTGGCCTTAGTCGAACATCTGGTACATTTGAAAGGAGCAGGATGATGTCCAAGGACTACGTAGTGTCGTCGGATACTGATCAAAGCGAGCGGTTTGAGTAAAACGAACTGTCGTCTCTATACATTTATAGACGTGAGTATTTGCTACAGTTCCAAATCACTATTTGAATTCCCTGTAGGACACGTTGGCATATAGGCGAAAAAGAGTGTCCTTGCCGTGCGTGTGTATTTTAGTTGTGATCTTCCTTACACTCTAAAAATTTCATTTTACCGTAATACGTGCCAACGACAGAGATAGGCATCGAATTGGACTCGTTAAAATGGCCTGAATCAGCGGTAATCTCCCAATTGAACTTGTACTCCTTTCATTTTTGGCATCTCGTATATTTATTGCACGATCGTGATTTGATTTTGCTAGGTACGAATAAATGTAACACTAAACTGAGCAGATGAGGAATACTCGTTTACGGACAACACAGATCCATAGGAGGGTAGTCAATTCATTTGTACAGGTAATACTGGTTACTTCTTTGTTTCGGGGTACTACCTATATCTATTATGTAGCGCATCCGGCGCTTGTGGTTACTAGTTAACTGCCATGGTACTGTGTCATCTGCAGAGAATCTAAACAATTGCAAATAACGATTCTTTGCTGAGACTTTCTTCCTCTCAAAGCTAACCTTGACAATATCCCAATGTCTGCAGACAATTATTTCAATGGCGTGATCATACTGATCACGAATCTATAATATTGCGGTGCAGCGCAGATCCCTCTATTAACTATCAACGGAGTAGATAAGCTCGACTAATGCGTATAGTTGAGCTGATACTTGAGTAGCATTTCTCTTTTATCGGTGTGAGCATATCGTTTCTTTTCTGTCAAATGAGTTCAACCAATTCCAACGCAGTATTCGGCTGATAAATATCGATTTAGATCATTAGAAATTATGTACCGGAGTGGCCCTGGATGCGAGTACCGCATCATCGGTCGGCGTTCAGTTGTTCCTGTCAACTGTATCATTTTGCTCACACAATTTAATATAAAGATAACATTTTAAATTTATCCGCGTCCGATGCTAGTGCTATAACGGGAAAATATCTTGACAGAAATATATTGATCGGTCGTGATATCCACACGACGATAGATGCTTGAAGAGGTCCACTTTGCTATCTACGCGCTTAGTTAAATGCCCATCGCCAGCTGTTGATTCCGTTGCCGCGAGCAATAAAATGGCCGTTTAGAGAAACAACTACAGATTTTCGATTAGTTTCAAAGATCAACGTCTCGTGGTTAAGTTTTTATTCCTCAAAGGCAGCGGCGTTGCGGGAACTGATCGTAGATTGGCGAAGACATTAAGCAAAGACGCCTTAAGCGAACGCGTGAAGAACAAAGAGTGGAGTGTCCGAAAGCCAGTGAGGAGATGACTAGACGTCGGGATCTGAAGGATAACGACGGATTGCTGCTACCGAGGAGCCTCTCTACGAAAGTGGACTCCGAAGCTTAAGGGGTCTGCATTTATTGGCATTTCACCCGTAACCTGTTACAGCATTATAAACTTAAAAATGCGAGAACTGAGTAAAAGTGAGTCCCTCGTACACTGACTCCGGGCCAAGTAGAAATGCGTGTGGTGTATTCCACACGCAATCTGCCAAACATTAATCAAAAAAACCTGCCCAGAGCACGCGGTCGTCATAGACAAGTTATAATTCAATCTCGAACGCCAGCTAAACAGGCATCAGACGTAAAAATGGCGTTGCTGTGGGGAAAAATGGAGTTCGGTAACAGTGTCAAGCAGGTCCAGGCTTAAGATGAAAATGGATGCAATTGCAGTGGACATGAGAGGCATCTGCCAGTATGACATATTTGCCGAAAATGAAAGAATAAATGCAGCTCGATTGCCAATTCACTGGATTCAATGAGTTAGTTTCAATCAGTCATTTACCCGATTTAAGGTCGTTCGAGGTTTAAGTCCGTAAGCTTTCTATGCCCTGAAAGGGCGATTGGTGGGCAAGTATATCCCACTACCGATTTACGTCGAGTAACAAGCGCTAGAGAAACTACATATGCAGATGCGAATGGCAGAAACTACCAGAGCACAGGGTTAAATATGTAGATCATCTATGGAACTGTAGTCTTTTTAAAATAAAAGAAAAAAAAGGATTCTCCGTACCGACATTACTAAAGATTACGAAATGCAAAAGGTAACATAACCCTTGATTCTCCTTAATGACTACATTTATGACACCGATAATAATGTCCACTGCTGAGTTACTGGTGCTCCGAAGTTTCAGCCCAAACACGTAATAAAATCTGAACTTATCCCAATGATCCCTGTACGTATTTGTTCCCGTTATTCGTTTGATAATCATTATAGCGGTTGGTGGTGATTTGAACAAGACTAACTTACCCATAACCGCAGTTAAGTCACAAAGATCGACCTATGGTTATTTTAATTGTCAAAGCTGCTCCGAAAAAAACTATAAAAACACACCTATAAGATGTTACTTGGTGTGATTATATTACTTACACCTACTGGAAGCTAAACCATCGACCTAGCGCCGCGGTACATCTAATTAGTAGATTCGTGTTATTTAGGGTCTAAACAAACAGGGAAGTTCGCTTAGATAGCTCTTACTCGTAAACATGACAGGAGGCCTCGAAAATATAATAAAAGTAACTCCATACATTTGGAATTCAGAATATATTTCATAATGAATAGTCGTATATAGGTACCATGATCGGTCTAAGTAACCTAAGCCAGATATGACCCAAGTTAGTAGGCTAAAGAAATGTTCCTCCTGGCAGTGTCTAAATGCAGCAGTAAAAGAAAATAATTAATACGTTCTTGCTTAGTGTCGCAAATAAGATATATTGAAAATGAAAAAGTTATAATAAGAAAAGGCCCAACCGACTAAAGGGTCGAAATTTTCTAGGGAAGTTATTTTTTTACCTGCTGCTCCGACAGCGCTTTGTCATGATGGTGTCAATCAAAATAGCAAGATAAAATTTTACATAGCTGATACAATATAATAAATTTATAGAACGGATCAAAGACGGAACAGATCAAAGTGGCCAATATTACATGACCGGTGCGGGTTAGACGCTTTCATTGACATTAAGAACGAACCACAAGCTAAAAACGCCCTATCTTACAAAAGTTAAATTATTTTGGGAACAAGTTGCTGAAGTTGACTGTGCGCTTGGAATATGAAATCTCAAATAAATCTTTGTAAAGTTGATTCAATGAATTGAATTTTGCAAAATCAATCCTAGTTGTAAGTAGTGTCGTCAAGTGACAGGTTGAGTTGTTTCCCGTAACATAATAATAAGAACTTAATTGATCAGAGAGAAGATTCGAAAAGAAGTTGATGATTTTATTTCTTTGTATGTAATTAAAGGCAAACAGACGAAAATGTACATGTGCGATAAGTACAGAGTCGCAACAGATTTATTTTTTGAATTAAACAAATAAGCATTTATTGAGGAATTTTTTTGATTGAGTAAAAGTTACCTGGAACTATCATATTGCTAACCATTGAAAGTGTCACGTTAGCGAGGAGCGATATACGATAAAACAATGATATGATCATCGTTCTGCTCTATACCAAAGACGAACGTCCAGAATAAATGAACTTCTCGGTAAATATTATGAGCAAATAAAGATATTTTTCTATGTATTGTAGAGCAGTTACCATCTTATTAATCATGGATCGCAAGCGGCGTGATGTCCGAGCAGGAACCCTTACAAGGGATTATCTTTTCATGCTGTGAAGATGAGTGGATTTCATGGTGCAACATATGCAAACATTTCAATGATTTGGAGAGGAAGGCATTGGTCAAAAGGCCAGCGGCCGACTAAATCGGGGTGTGCGGGTGCGTTAAAAAAGATTGTGCAGTCTGAATGGGGGAAAGAAAGAGAGCGCTCGTGTCGTAAAGGAATACGCTGGCCGTTCGTAAGTAAACTCCACTTAGAGGTTTTGGCACTCCGTCAACGTCCTTTGCCAGCGAGCTGAAAGCGAACTATCGAAAACGAATTTTGCATCTGTACTGATTACGCTAATGCGAAGCTCTGAACCATCGACCGATTGTATGATACGCTCAAGACTTTCGTCTGCTCAATGTGCCATGCGATAGAGATTTTGGTGAATTATTAAAAGAAAATTCGGCCTACCAAGATGAAAATCCTAGCTCGCACAGTGCTCAAACCGTTAGAAATCGAACAATAAATTATTTAATTATTTATTAAGCATAGAATTTAATATATGATATCATTATTGAACACGAAAGATTCGCAAAATGGCTAGATATTTATTGCTGAATTGATTCATCGTTTTCGTTTCTTTATTTGCGCTATAGTAGGCGTCTCGGGGTAGCTATTGGACCAACGCAAATAACCACGAATGGACCGATTTTTTCTAGTTCTAGTTGTATTTGATGATTAAAATGAAAGGCTATCTGGCTTGATCGTGTAATAACTCGTATGCTATTGCGTACTCGATAACTCGGACTGCCTAGGATGCTGTTCGATGGCAGAGACAGCGGTCGGGATGAACCTGAAATAATCCTCTTATAGCCAGCCTTTATGTGTTACCGTTATAGGTGCGGCGACACGTTAGAGACCATTAGCAATGATAAAGGATGCCTACTGACTGCTGATACTCAATATTAAAGCAATGGCCTGACTCTTCGATTATTTATATGCTAGCTCCTGTCGAGTATATCTTATATAACACCACTAAGTGCTGATCCCTTCCGTGGTAGTTTCAAGACAAATCTGATATTTGGAATTTTTGTGAAACGATTCGTCCTAGTAGCGATCGGATCGTGCCGTTCAATGTGGACAGACATCATCTTTTTAATAAGAATCAATATTTAGTCAATGTTTGACGGATTCATATCCATGCATTCTGTTTCCAACTTGACAGGGGTTTTTAACAATTTTACGAAATATCTATTTATGCTCAAAGTAGACCACCCTTTTCTTATGGCAGCGCAGAGAAACGGTCATGCTGCGCCGTTCGTGCCATACAGGCACGATTTAGGTGCTTCTGTGTGTATTGGCAAAATTGTTAATGAGCCATGACAAGCGTGACGACTCGTGTCTATCTCGACCGTCTTCGTTGTTAATATATTATTGTAAAGTTCGCACAAACTGTGCTAGTGACGACTGTGATCGAGAAAACTGTTTAAACACCTGTACGCTCTTCGACGTGTCCAGATAGCTGTCTAACGCCGCACTTGGGAGCATCAGTTGTTCCCTTATATACGCGACGGTGACGCGTTACGAAGCTGACAAGCGATAGCAAGATCGTATGAAAGTTAAAAACACGTTAGCTTATATGGGTTCTATTCTGGCAAAGCGATGTCAAGAGTGTACATAATGAGGCACGCAATTCGAAATCGAGCTTTGGCTACATTGCCTATAAAGTTCGAGTAATTTCATATGGGTGTGCATATGTACTTGATAGAATATTCAGCTATGCATGCATCAGCACTGCGATGACAACCATTAGACTAATCGCTAGCCAGTCTCCTCGAGGACTATTGGACGAAAAACTCCATGTCAGAGGTACGAAGGGATGGTAGGAAAGCTCTCTCACTTTTTATATGGGAAGGAGCTCTCGGGAACAGTTAACATGGTATTCTCGCTAAAGGTAGCATATTATTAGAAAACGCCTTGTCCACATTCGACACAGGTATTGAAATATACGCACTTCAATAGCAAATTAGAATATATATTATTTGGTTTCCATATGGAAATCATTTCGGCGAGCCGGAATTGCAATTCAAGGCACTTGATAAGCTCGCATTAACCACAAATGTTTCAAAAACAGTTACTGCACAATACAATATAATGATAACGAGAAAATTGATTTTAACCAACGACCAACATTAATAGCAGCTTAAATACAAGCTGCGTCAGTGACACAATACTGTAATAGTACTAGACCTATGAAAGCTAACCGAAAAGAGAGAGACCCACGGTTCGAAGCCGGACTTTCACGAATAAAAAATAGGCCCAAAAATTTTAAATGAGTCTTTGCGCCTTGCGCCCGTCGTTGCCAGGTGTTCGTTCGATACCATTGGCTATTGATCGTAATAATATTCATACGCAACTCAAACACTCCCAACTAATTACTAATTTAAGCTAGTGATAATAGGTTATTTTGGATAGCGGGAAAAGTAGAATTTGTGCGTTTAGATAAGCGGGGTCGATATGCGCGTCTTCTACCGTTCTAGTAGCTAAATCAATTAGGGACGAAATAGCATCGCGTGTGTAAGAAATATTAGTTGGGGGTAAATTTAGCCTCCAATCAAGTATTGCCAGTTGAAGATTTATTGTCGCCCGCTATATTGGACGCTTGCAAAGCGCTCAATGAGAGCGAAGTTTGAAGAAGCAGAGGCAACATATTATACAAAGCATCGCATTCTCCAGTTACCTTGGACACTGCTGGTAATATTATTTTCTTTGGCAGCTGAAACAATGTAGATTTTCTTTCTTGCAAAGTAACAAAGGCAGCTAGCGTTTACTTCGTTAGGAATATGTATATTATATAATCGGTGTAGAGTAAAAAGTTCCCGTTGGAGCCAACAGATGGCGCTAGCGTTGACTCAACTCACCGTACCCATCTGAAAGTTGCGAGGATGATTGTTTCGTGCGTCGAGCGTGTGCCCGCAGTTTTCATTGAACGCTTGTCATTAGAAGTAATGGTTCGGCGCTTTGCCCTGCACTGGCAAAAGGCGATGCAGAATGATATTGGTGGATGAAGCCAAAGTTATACAGCCACTGCTTCGGTAGCCTAGCGAGCACTAAGGAACCTTTAGTGTGAAACTTTGCCTCATTTGACGTACGGCCTACACATCGCTCTACCTGATTATCACTTGTTTAGATCAATGCAGAATAGCCAGGACAGCAAATACTTTAGTCTAGAGGCCAAAGTCCGCAATACATCAGTTACCAAAAAAGTGGGCGAAAATTGAAATAAATCAGGGAGACAACTTTAACTAAGATGTGTTCATTTGCTCGAAAGTTACAATAAATTTAGAGTGGCTCAAAAAGAAATGCCAAATTTTTTCCAGTTACGAGTATTCGAGCAAAAGCTGTTGAGTGCAACAAAGACATACTGTGGCCTGTGAAAAACACGAGATTTTTTAGTAAGAGGTGCTTATGATGTTTAATAGCTTCACTTGAAGCGTTCGAACACAACGTTTCCGACGCGTTGTTGATAGCGTAGTGAGCATCGTGTTTGCCTGCTAATATTAGAGATACGTAATGGTTTAGGTTCGAGTCCGGGCGTAGACACTTCATCTTGTGCTGGGAGCCGGTGTTGTGAAGTAATAGTAAATGGCTTTAAATACGACACGTCAAACACGAATTAAACACAATGCAGCTGCCTTCAGTGCTGCAGACTGGTTCCTCCGTGTCAAGGTATGCTCCACAATATGGAACTAGCAGTGATACCTGCCGCTGGTAAAGCGGCCTGTATTTACTAATTGGTATATGATCAAACAATGAATTATAGAGTTGCCAGAGAAATATCACATTCATAGGTTAGGATGTGATCATCAGTACACAGTTGCGTGATAAGGTAATGAGTTTCCTTTGATACTTCTCGGACGCTGACAGAAAGACACACCTTACAGACCAGAGATAATTTTGTTTTTTTTTTTTCTTTTTGCTAAATTCTTCTAGCTAAATTGTCGCTTGCGCACTTAAGATGACGTGATGCCCATCACAAAATAACCGCCGACCTATTTCTTAAAGGCACGCACCTTCTTGTGTTTCTTTGTCTTACATGTTGCAAGTGTTTGCTCGTATCATAGTTTCAACTGCATATCAGATTTAATGTGGCAGGCAAATCACTGTCAATATATGTCTGGCCCAGAACATCTTTATGGTTTTTTCTTTAATTTCTCATCTGTTGTAGAAATACTGGTGTTGCCTAACAGAATTGTGAAAGTCGATTTGGCTAGATCACGTGTTACTGTTCTGTGTAAAAGTTTCCAGCAAATTCTATTGCATTTACTTGCTTACCAGTTGGCACATATATCTGACTGAATTATTCGAAGCCAAAGGTAGCCGTGATAGGTCGAAAACCTATAGAACCATAACTGTGGCCCACCTCTGCGTAAAACTCTTACGAAAATATGTCAGATGCCAGCTCGAAACTTAGTTGAATAAGTAAGTTTCGAGCTGGCATCTAACTTGTAATATGGACTTCTTCGTTTGAGCTCTTCTGATCTGGCTTTCTGTGCTATTTATTGTTACCCGATTCGCTTCTGTGATAGGTGAAACATTAGCCCTATAACCGTAATTGATGTCGCCACGGCATCTATCTAACGTCATCTTCCACGACGATTTCTAACGAATTTCCCATTATATCGTTTCCTGTCGTTTACGATTGGTTCATATCTAATCTGGCTAACCGTTTCATAATGATGCAGTCTCGAACGGTCACTTAGTAACACGTCCTGAACTCATTTAAATCTATCTTTTCGATAAATTTACTTCTCCAAATGAAAGATCCGCTGAAAACAGATTGCAAATCCCTAGCGAAGACATCTGCAGCTTTGAAAATGATCTGGCTAACGTTAAAACGAGCTAAGATACTCCCAGCCTTTGTGTAAACAATTCGAAGATAGAATGGGCCCTCTTCAAAACGTCTCAGTCCTCCATCAACATGGCAAGAAGCTCAATTAACCTTGATAACCAGTTAAGCTTACCCGCAAGGCGTCTTCGTCTGGTACTTTCACAACTATTAGACTGAGATAGTCATTTTCCGTAATCACGCCCAAAAATGCTATGCTATCTAGATTTCAGGCCAAAGGTTTATCCCAACGCGTATATCTGTACATGCATAGATTCTTTCTTGAGCCGATAGTTACGTAAGTTTGGTCTAAGACATTCTCTAAGCATTTTAATGTGTGTCAGCCTGTCCGGTGTGATGCTGTGTTTAGGTTACCAAGGTCCGCTTGTACATCAAACCTTTTCAATGGGCGTGCTATTCTTATTGTTTCAAATCTATTATCTGACACACAAATCAATGTACGAATCCGTCAGCCTCCTGGATAGGGATATCCTTTTAGGAATTTCTATAATACATTACTCAATAGACTCAGTGTAGAAACTACTTAATGAATTTTCCGAATTATCAACACAGATACATCTACAACTCCTTACCACGTTATAGCCGTTCCATCAAAAACCAAAAAGGTATCTTGCCCGGAGTCGCGTAACGTTTACTAGGGCAGCTGGTGTCGATGTTATCCTATTGTTATTATATGTCAGGTATATTGCATAACACTCTCATGGGATTCTGGGCCTATCTCAGCCGTTTCAAGCTGACGCAACGCTAGGGCTCGTATGCTTTGATAAAGCTCATTTGAATCTTGAACCGTCGTAGCTCTTGTAAATTCGCCTGTCAAAGTCCATAGCTTCAAGCCTGAAATAATAGACACTGCTCAAATGCTTAGCACTCACTCCCTAATGCAACAACATAACATAGAGATCTTGTAGTTTCTCCACGTGTAGACGTTATGATGTACAATGATTTCATAAATTAGCTCTATTTTTATATTTAGCGGGAATCATGACGGAAGCATATATGATGTTTATGTCTTGGAATATCGATAGTAGAGAATCGTTGCCATGCCACTTAACTGGGTTATATAAGGCTGAATATAAAAAATAGAAATTATAGCTTGACTGGTTATTAGAAATGCATACTGTAAGTTCCCTAATCTTAACTTCGTTCGTTGGCTGACAATGCTATTTGCCTTGTTTATTATACCATACGAAAAATGGCCGAAATTCTGTTGTTAGATGAATAAAATGCATCAAATGATACTTTGAAATAATCTTATCATTTTCTAGGCTGCCTTTATCTATCGTTCGTTTGTGTTATACAGGTTCACTGAAACCTGGTGGTAGACGACGAAATATGTTTATCAGAAGCAGTCAGTCCACTAGCACCAGAGATTTTGCTAATTTTTTACCATAAATCCGATTACTAGTATCCGAGTATTGTATTTTTCTTCATAGAATAAGGCTAACGACGCACGTTTTTTAGTTATTTTTATATGAAGATAATACGTTGTGTTTTTTGAAAAGGCTATTCGTTAAATAGTGTTTACGTATATAATGCAGGTAGAAATGAAAAGAGTTTTTTTTTAAACTAAACTGTATTAGCGGTTACAGCCGTAGTGTAAGCGGTCATCGACAATAAAAGCCAGTATGATGATAACATCATTTAAGACGTGTTCGTATTATATAAGAATAAATATTTATTTTTCCAATAAAGAAGACTTATTTAGACTATTTATTGACAGAGAACCCCTTTTGATGCTTTGTTCAGTTATGAATTTTTCTTTTTAGTTTTGTAATATAATTAGGCACTATTGTCACAAATAGTTAGACTTCAGAAACCGGTGATCGTGTCTTCAATTTGTCGGACTGTTTGTTGTGGGTTACACTCAACACACACACACACACACGTACACACATATTAGCTTGTTCTTTCTCGATGATATCACGGTTTGACGTACTTTCCACAGCTCGTGCTGTCCCATAGCGCATCATTCCCCTTTTATGTACGATTATATCCGATTTAGCAAAGTTTGTTTTTAGGACGCGATGTAGTACTGGCAATAAAACATAAATAAGGTCGTCCCTTAGTTGGCTCAAGTACCTCAGATCTGAATTATAACATGGTTAATCATCCAATCGGATGGTCATTCCTGGGGAACTTGATGACGAAAAATATCCAGGTAAACGAGATCACACCATTTTTTTTTTTATTTTAGGAACTAATTTCATCTTTTTAGCCGTCCTTTTTCTATTCCAGACGTTTGTATTTTTTTGCAATAGGCTTTCGACAAGAGAAAGACCGCAATACTTATAAAAAATCATGTGAAATTTTTTTGCTAGTAACAATAATGGAAACATATGGTTTGAAGAACAAGCTTTGGTCAGATGGCTTTTAGGCCGACTATAGATAGATAACTTTCTTTATTCAGACCGATTTCGTAGTATGTGTTTTGTTGGGGCCAATTTGTAACCCACGTTGACATCCGGCATAACGATGCTATAACGCATATTCCGCAAAATCTCTTGGTCAATCGTTTCACGACCGGAAAATCTCTAATGTAACAATAGGAGGGATACGAAATTCGTTCAGGTGGGATACGTGGATGCTTGTGGATGAATCATGGATATAAGGTCGACGCAAAAAAATTTGACAAGAAATTCCCCAACGACTTTGTCTGAGGCTTGTCGGAAGAACAAGTTATTGGATTCATCTGGATAATTTGGGCTCTGGCGCAGTCGATGGGTAGAGCTTTCATTGTTGTTATTATTGTTCTACTTCGTTGTCTTATCATTGCTTTTTCTCCTTAGCGAGCAAGCAAGAAAGTTTCACATAAGACTAATTACACGACCGTTTTCTTCACAAAAATAAATCTCTAATCATATATAGTATATAGCTTGAGCCTGCTGGTTTGTAGGTTAGGGATAATTGATTCAACTGCAGCTATCGGCATATACTTATTATATACAGTGATGAGCAATTTTCACAGAAGCGATACATGTAGCTTGGCACATACGCACTGGCCGTTGTTTTAGCCGCTTGGTCTTTTCAGTACCTCATCCTCCTGCTCATCCATAGGTATTTAGCGCCATTAAAAGACATTTCCCTACTTTACAATTTAATGTCATTCATGCCCACTCAGAAAAAAAAATTATCTTTAGGTTTACACAGTAATTTTTTAGATTTTAAAAAATTTGCTTCGATCGAAACAGCCTAAGGAGAACGGATCTAAGCCCAGCATACTCCGTATATCGGATTGGTACACGATCAAATATTGGTGCTCACTATCGTTTACACAATATTATGGAGTTTGTGAAAAAGAGGTAAGGTTTCTGAAAACGCTAAATTAAGATACGACCGTCAGCTACGACCTCCTGCTGGAGAAGGTCACGTCTAGTTACTAATTGTTAAAAGCCAAAAACAGATAACGCACCGTTTGAATACTATTTTTACCTTTCCTGTATGAATTTAAATGAAATGCTGTTATTGTTTGATGCCATTCGCTTCATTCATCAGACATATAAGACTTTCCGTAGACATATAAGTTTCCGTATCGTTCGGCTTGGTAGAGCAGCGCCTATCTTCTGCCTACGCGGATGTCATTCGTACGTGATCGCATGTAAACAAAATCATTACGCTGCGACCATTCTGAGAATCATCACATCCGATTTCTGGGAAAATGATGGCATGAAAAATCGATTATTATCTAAAAATGGACGAATTTAGCTCGTTGTCAGTTTAGAGCCATTATTCTGCATGGCAAACGATAGCGGTTGTCGGAAACACGTCCCGACAGCGCGCCTTATTGCTATAATCAGCGGCCATAGCAAAATTGCAAGCTAAGTCGTAACGTTTTTTCCCTTAGATCCAGCTCTATTTCCCCTGAAAAGTTCTTCTGAAAAAATGAATAGGCCCTAGCGACTGCTCAGGCTACGACGATGCACTAGCAATCTAAGACACTTAAGACGAAAGGACGAGGGAAGTTTTGCAAATTAGCTACGTTATCGAAACAGGCAGTATCTGGGATGACTGCTTGGAAATGACCAAAGGCTGAACCATTGTCGACGTTATCTTCAAGTCTTGATCCAACTTAACAACAAGCCAAAAATTGAACATCAGTGAAGAATTGAAAGTGAAGAATCGTATGTACGCTCATTACTAGCCATCCACGATCAACACGCTAAATGTGAGTATATTTAAAAAATCTATGAATATGCATTTATTTTTTATAGCACTATCTTGATACTAATATAAACTGGAACAGGTGTTGCTACGAGACCGCTCTGTGTATAAGGGTAATATAGTAGGATACAGTTTCGCGAACTTGGCGTTATTTTCATATCACTGCTAAGCTAACAGAGCCTATTTCTATAGCCTGCCATCGTAGATTTTTTCTATTGATTTCTAATGCCCACATCGTCTGTCTAGCATAGGCGATCCCTTGTCAATCTAGCAGCCTCACACTATTATTTGCATGGCATTTCTCTAGAATTTTTCCTAGCTTTTTAATGCTTCGTAAAACAACGCAAAAAAAAAAACTAGTTGTAACAAAGAAGAATTAGGACCAATGTTTCCATTGAATAGCATATTAAAACGTACGATTGACCTAAATAACAGCAGAATAGAGGCACAACTTCTCGAGTCAGAGTAAAGTGAGATGACAAAATTCGCACGAAGCCTGATTGCTTTGACTAACAACTGTTTTTGTTTCATTCCCACGGCAAATAGCGTCTTGATTATATTGTACCGAACACGCTGTTGTCGTGCCGACGCAGCCTTGTCGATTTGTACTGGCTTACTAGTTATTTAAAAAGCAACCGACAGCAGAACGAACCTGACGCTGGCTATTGGACAAGAAAAGAAAATGGTACATATATGGCAAGGTAAAGAAGATTTTAGGTATACGGAACAACTGTAGAAACTACAGTGGTCCATGTCATTGAATGAGTCAACAGTATGTATGTCCCGATATATTTATTGTTGCATGCCTCTATTGAAAAGATGACTTTCTCAGACATTAGGCTAGCACGCCTAGATGCCATACCTGCTGATCTGCTCACAGGTAGACACTAGGTAGAAGAGTAGCTAGAAAAAATAGTTCGACATAATAAATGCACCAATTATCGTCATTCTCTAAAAGAGAACAAAGTAAGCCTTATTTGAAACGCTTAAACATTTTATTGCACAAATATTGCTCAAATTTATATTCCTTGCGTTATAAAGTACGCTGAAGCGACTGGCCCCGGTCCGTTGGGCATAACGGCAACGTCAGCGACAGACAGAAAGACCAGCTGCTGCTGAAAGTAGATTGACATCAGCAGCAGAAATCAAATTAACAGAATGTTATTAATTGTAGCGTGATCAGAATTGGGCTATTGCACATTTACGGAAGGGGCCGCTGTACCAATAATAACAAGATGAGCTCTCTTTGATTCCATTTCCTTTCCTTTTCTGATAAACAGTTCAGTTGCGATCGTGCCCATCATTATCGGCAGCTGATCAGTTTCAGTATCGCCATGTTTAGCATACTGCCGTTATCGTCACAATTCCCTCACGTCATCGTCATCACCACCAATAGCGTTGCCTCATTGTTAGTACGACTATCTACTTTGCGTAGCAGTTTTTTTTTTTTTTTTTATATTTGTCTAGTGATCTTCTGACCCCGACGCTCCGCCGTCGTCTACTATTCACAGATGAATAATTATCTCAATACAGTTCCCGATCTTTTGTTCCCCCACCTAAAGAAATTGTTTTCCTCACCTATTGGTGGCCTTGTTATTAGCTCTTTTTAGTATTGTCGTCGTTGTTGTTGTTGTTGTTATTATTATAACAATCGTTGTGACCGCTCATATTGTCGCAGTCTCTGTTTGACCTCTATTTTTCTTGTCGTTATAATTAGTGTTTTTATTGTAATTGTTACTATCGTTGTTAATTATCAACCACCAGCAGCAGCAGCACCAGCAGCAGTTTGTTGTTTCGCCTGCGTCTAGCTCCACTTTCTAGGTTTTCTTTGTTAAATTAATATATGTAATTATCATTAAAACAATTCCTAACGCTCATATTGTAATAACAAATCTTATCCTATCTGTGTTGTTTTCATCTGCCCTACTCATCCTCACATTTTCTTTGTTTATAATTCAAACATCTAATTGTATTGTTACTATCGATCGCGTCATTTTTATTGTATTTTAAATATCATTTATGCTGTTCCAGACCCTTTGTATCATTCGTGTATATGAATATTACTATAGCAGTAGGCAAGAGTGTGGATTTGCACCCGTGTATTGTTTGCCGTTGCTGTGATATTCTCGGTACGTGCATTTGTGCATGTGTATACAACGCGACCTTTTCCAGATTGTTCGTCGTGCACTGTCGTTTACTGCGTGCCGCCGAGACGTTCGTTTCAACTCAGCATCGTCTGCGCTCCTAAAACGCTCATGGTCTTCAGGCATATTCCTCATTAACTATATTAGGCGAAGTATCGGTTACGATCGATTCGTTCATGTTTGACAATTAACGGTACACATAGTGAGTGATTTGCCCATCGTAAATTGAAGCTGTATCAAACACGTAATAACGAACACAGTTATTTCTCGTGATATTTTTAATGCTACGATATATTGTAGTATGTGCTAAAATAAAACATGAGAAAAAAGCATCTCTTTTTCACGCATCATAATGCTACGAGGCTCGCCCATCTAAAGCGCTAGCAACAATAACGATGGACCTCTGTTATTGCATCAGAGATAAAAACACATTTTGCAAACGTGCCAGCGGCATTTCGGGTCGACAGGAAACACCTTTTTTAGGTATCAACTGTCTTTTGGCTTGTCGCTAGGCTTCCATAATACGACATAGCGAGAAGCTAAGCCGATGTAACGCAATTAAACTAGGCCAACTTTTACAGATTTGGGGCAGACATCCTTTACCTCAAAGGAGCTATTACGAGATATTCGGTCGCTTGTTGTTGTACGTAAAGCTGTCCGATACGTACCGTTCACTGCACCCTACGTCTGAGCATGTATTTTGGCGCGGTTAGTCTTGTCGGGGCAACGCTATCACTCATTTAAGAGATATTTAAGACAAACAATTGTAATAGTTCAAGGGCCCAGAAAAATCAAGCCCACTTAATACTACTGAGCCCCTTATAAACGCTATGGTAAAGGCTGAATATAGAAATCAGTTATGAGTAGCAATAACAGTTTCTGCTTTATTATCATTGATGTTCAGTGAACTAATTGGTCATTACTGTTTACCATTTTTTGTCAAAATTACATTTCAGCCGCTTGTAGATATATTTGAATTGCTGTTTTTATGCAACATGTCACACGGGTCGTCACTGGTTTACGTTTTTAAGCATAATGGCTACATAATCCGTGTCGTCTCATTTGTCGATAACCGTATCATTCGGCACGCTTTCTATCTCACATGCTGCTACAAGGCAATCCTTGAGCTGCTTTATTTAGTTAGCTTTATCGCTTTCTTCCTGATGATATCTTTCTTCTTTGCTATTATTACGCAACCGAAATATGTACAGTTACTGTGATGAACATCGCTGTTAGTTGTGTTTGGACCGTTTTTCCCTATCGTTTATTATCATCCGCATTATTATTATTATTATTAGGACCGTCCCTTACTATGGTGCCCCGTATAGAAATCTAAATGTTTCGCCTTTTAAATTAGTTTGTATTGAAATTTCCGTTATTTTCAGTGGCCTTTTTTACTCGTTTCTGGTTCGATGTCAACGATGATGAAGACGCCAACCTGTCTGCGGTAGCCAGAATCTGAACAGTAACTTATAACTTACGTCCATGGAAAAACTTATCCGCTCTCGTACTTGAACGTTTTTTGACACGCGCGCTTCCTCGCCTTCCAACACATAGCTCTGACCATACGCCTACTTTCCTCCCGTCTTGAAAATGTCTGGATCAGCTAACTCTGTTCCAGATCGCTGTCCTGCAGACCAGTATTATTCCGTATCCTGCATTGCAACGGCTATCGGACGCGTGTTGGAAAACGAATGGCCATTTTCTGCTAGCGAAACATGCTAAGTATCTACCTTACCCAACAGGCCTCACGACTGTAGCATGATGAGATGAAGCTTTTTCTTTGTGTCTGTTTGAACGCCATTTATGTAGTGTGATGATACTGATGTGTTGATGGCATAGGTGACGTTAGGCGACACGACGTAGGGCAACATTGCCCCGCTAGCCATAACAGATAGCCTACGAGCGCATGCTGTCCTGTTTTCTTTCTCTCTGTATTATACTATCACTCCTATCATGTTTATTAGCATGGAACACAGGCTGCTTCTTCCAACACTAACCACGTAATTTTACATCAAATCCAACAAGACTGAGACATATATAATCGGGGCGACCATATCGTGCATGTATGTATTTGTAAGTTCACTAGAGCATACATACACTAACTGCTGCACTTTGGGCGGGCGCACTCGCAACATGTCAACATCAGCTATCAGACATACGTAGAATAGATGCAAATACAGGTTCACAGATATCACCATTCTCTCTTTTTCTATATATTTTGTTAATGTTCTATTTGTTATCGTAGGGTTGTTGTGGTAAGTATAATTAGAGTTACTGTCGACATTATTCCGGTTTTATAGTCTATGGACAATCATTCTTTCCCTGTTCACACACCAGTTATTACGGAGACGTCACGTTACCACTAGTGTTACATATTGTATGTATCGTAGTGAACTCATCGCCTTTACGTGGTGTGTGTTAGCGCCATACGCAGTGGTTCTTGTAAAGCAATAGCCTTTGGCATGGTTCGTAAGCAAGCAAATTTCAGTCTATGAAACGCTACGATATATACTGATCATTTTTTTTTTTGTTGTGTCTATCAGTTTGTTATGCTGCTATTGTCGCTGATATAATTAATTCACGTTTTCGGAAACGCCTTCGTTCACGGTCACGCCCCTTCATTGTTTGCGATGCCTGAGAATGAAATAGCACTGTTGACCCCTAGATACCTTCAAGCGCATCGCCATTCGGCATCGTTGCGTGTATATCTTATCACTACTACCAGTTCGTTAGTTGCTTCGGAATTCATTTTCGGAAGCATCGGACGTATGTATAACGTCTTCTTTACCGCCTTCTCTAATTTTTCTCTCTCTGTCCAAATACTTTATTTTAATGAATGTAATGGCTCTGCATGTTACGTAACAGCAGGTGGAACCTGTTGCACCCAATATGCTGCTACACTAACTGCGGCTTTTTTCATTAGCAGAAACACTAGACAAGAGAAATTTAGCTCGATGAAGACTACCATGACAGATCGTTCTGTGATAGCATTATTATGACACGTCTAGGGGGGAAAATTCTTAACTCGTCCCGTACTAATCGCATGCATCTGGATCCATTAGATCGCTCGGTCTAACCAAACGCTAGCCGAGCTAGGCTGGATATTCAATAAAATTGAAATCAAAAATAAAAGAGACATGAATAACGACAAACGTGATTCGACCCCGTTGGATATTACTCTAATCTACTGCTAGACATGGCTGTAATCAA
>NW_019213684.1:223324-227277 GCF_002532875.2 Varroa jacobsoni
GAGGAGGAGGAGGAGGAGGAGGAGGAGGAGGAGGAGGAGGAGAAAAATTCCGCAGGAGCTAAATTCGAATTAAGCGCTGTTCCACTGTTGACTTAGCTAACAGTCGCACCCGGTCTTTTTTGAACGCAGACTTCGTAACGACTGCATACGTACACAATACGTCATTATTTAGATTTCGTTCTATGGAAGCGGTGTTAGATGCTTTATTGACTTGCTTTATGGATAATATTAGTCTTCCTTTTCTATTGCAGACTGCAACATTGCCATTACTAATCCGTTATAAAGCAAGCGTTCGAGGCTAGACAACTCGTTGATTTTCGGGCGGCGTGGGGGACGGACGAGGGGTTGAAGACTATCGATAAACTGCGCGATAGTTATATGTATTACGAAGGAGCTCCATTTGTTACCGTCAATTTTCACTTTGTTCTTTCCATCGTTTTATTAAACTGTCGCATCTTGTGAATCGTATTTGCTCCTATGCCCTAGGCCGGCGAAACACGTTTTGACAATAATTTTACACCTGTCCATATCTAACCTCGGTTCTACGTTTTCTCAGCTCGCTAAACGAATTACACTGAGAGAAATATCATCAGTACCTTTTGGTACTATACGCATTTCTGTATGTATCTTTGTATATCGCATCTCTCAAATGATCGTTCAACTCTCTTATCTGTTTGAAGTAGCTCCATATCATTTTAGTAATACTAATACTTGCAACATTATAGCAATAATGATGATTAGCAACAATAAGCTAGCTTTAACTCTACCATCGATCGTAAAATATCTGCGCAGCTGTTCTCAAGTTCGCTTTCCTTACGAGAAATATCGCGATGTCTATCAGTCATAGTAATATAATAACAATCGGAAATACTCTATCTGTTCGAATAGGGAACTCATTTGCTCGTCTACCGTTTACCGCAGAAGTTTTCTTCCGTTTTACCCGTAATAATCGCTATTCTTCGAAATAATTCGGAATTAATTTAAAAAATAATGCAACACCATCGTCAATATCAATGTTATTCTACTGGTTTTTTCATTTAACAATGTACAAATAATCTCCCTCATTCACTTACTTTTTATATTGTTACTGTTACTCATGACGTATCGGCCATCTGGTTAATTATTCTCTATGAGTATATTTCTTCGATGATGTTGTATATGCGATATTTTAACTCATGTGGTTTTCCTTCGTTACGCTTTCGGAAATTCTACAATCTGTTTCCCTTCTTAATTTTTTTGTTAATTATATAATAATTATACAGTAATAGCATCAACATCATACTTTGCGTTGCATATATTCGAGAGAATTCCCGATTCAACATACGAGTCAATATCGGCATAATCACTTATCATGTTTTATCTGACAGGTGGCCAAACGGCGTCCTCGTCCGACGTGTGTCTCGGCTCAGCGAACTTAGATGTTCCTTAAATCTTGTCTGTGCCTTTCCTATATCCTTCTCTGCCTTGTGTCGTTGTATAAATGTCTCGGTTTGTATCCTAGCGCTCTCATCATTGTTATATTATTACTGTATTTTTGCCCGTCATGTTGTCTCGATCTACTTGCTTAAACCTTCAATGGCCCGCTTAATTCCTCATCCCTATGTGAGTTTTGCTTGTTACATAGCTTAATCCCTCACTTTTACTTTTTGAATGGAGTCGATACATGCGTGAATCTTTATTAAATGGGGTAAATATTTATTTTCAGCATCCTTTTTTGTCGTATCGGTTTGCTTGTCATGCTCGTGTCCATTATGTAACGTTTGGCATTAGATAGAAAAGTGCTCGCCTATTTGCCACCCACTTTCTATCTGTTGCTCTGAACACTGATCTGAGGTCTCAAGCGAAGGTTCTCAACAAAACTGATAAACTTACGCCGGTCGCTCACCGCCATGATTTCGGCAACGGAATGAGTGTTTCAAATTTGGCGCCGTTAACTATTGCCTTAGACGGCTGACAGCTCTCCCCAACATGAAACAAATCTTTCTTCACTGCACCATCACGGGAACAACGGACTCTCCGGTTTTTTCAGCGACGCATTATACGTTCACATTTGGGCCGTAGAATTGTGCATCCAAAATTTCCACCATGATGAAGTGTTGACTGCACTGTTTTCCACTGGGTGCAATCGAATTTCCCTCTGGGCATTAGCTACATTATGGGAGAACAGCAGCGTCGCCATATCGGACAATGCAAATATGGATCGTCTCACCCGAAATAAGGAATGCTATTTTGCACCTCTTGCTCGTATGTCTTTAGGTTCTGTAATTCTAATAACGACGATCTGCTTACACATGCTGTTGAACCTTTTGATCCTACAAGGAGAACGCAGCGAGCCCAGTATATATAGAGATACATTAGTTTTAGGGTCTCGTGTAATGTCCTTGCCGATAAAGATCGCTAGTAGGTGGACTAAAAGTCGCGTCCATTTCCTTGACAAACGCAAATATTGCATGATCTGTGTTACTTGTATCGCTTGTTACATGTTGTTATATAGTGGTTGTTTTTGTTTGTTCAGATGATTCATCATACCGCTATTTCCACATTAGTTCGTCTGTGACGTGTGTCTGTGCTTCGTTTGACGACAAGGATGCATCACCTCAAAGCAATTAGAAAAAAGATACTACCATACTTTGTCAGGGAGCATGGAGGTGTTTGTTAGAATCCTACTGTGGGATTGTAAATTGCATTTCAGACTTGCGTTTAGGTAACGAATAAATTGTCCTTCCTGTATATAGTTACCTAACTGAACCTCAAAAATGTTTTTTAGAAGTCAAGACGGACCTACTTGCACTTTTTTGCAAATTTAGAGCAAAATTATGATGAAACTCTTGGCAAGATTTGGGGTACTATATACGAGCTGCATTAATATTTTTTTTAGCTCCCGTCTAAACTTATCTACGCTCGTATTAGGTTTTTGTTGTATAATGCAATTATGAAGAGAATACAAATACGGCAAAAAATACAGTTGTTATTGCTTATATGTATTTAGATCCTGCATATGGGAAAGTGCTTATTATTGAAGTCAGTTACTGATTAGAACGAACATGTCTACGATACGACAAACACTCTGACTAGATTGTAGAATGAAAGCAGCAAAAATAAGTGAACTTTTAGTTTCTTTTCATCGGGGAGTTACTAGAATCCTCGCTTCTAACCATTTTATTTTCGATTTACCAGCCACGTACGTTGCATTGTATGGGCTCATGTCATGAAGTTGTTGTTTTTCTTTTTTATTTTCTTATATTAATTATCCTTTTCTCTTCTTATTGTTATTATTATTATCGCTTGCTCTCTGCCGTTTCCCTTCTTTCTATCTCATCTGTTTCTCGCTTTCGCCCACGTACTCTCTCTCTCTCTCTCTCTCTCTCTCTCTCTCTGCTTTCGCTCTCTGTTGTCAACATAATAATAATAAGTATTGTATAAGTTGTTTTGTCTTCACCCTTTCCTTTGTGTGCTTTCTAATGCGCATTATAATTATCATGGTCTAAATAAACATTTAAGGAAAGAGACGCTTAGAATTAGTGACTCTCCCCACATGGCAACAGTTTCACTACCTAAGGATGACTCGGGGGGATGGGTAGCATCAACCAGGTTAGACGAGTTGTCGAAATGTTTTTTGGGGGGATGATGGCATGTTATGCAGTATGATGGGTGGATGACTGACTGGCCGACCGGCCAATGCGCCCGATATTGCTATAGGCGAAGCACTGTATAATTGTGTGAAACCTTACAGACGTTTGCCGCCGAGTCTTGTTAACAAAGTTGAAGTCCATCGGATTACATTTGATGGGCTAGTTACTGGAATTTCAGGTAGGTCGGTGCAGATACATGTACTGTAGATGATTATCTCCACCAGTCTGCTCACAAGATATCTTTTCGCCGCAATTCTCGCCGCATCATTTATTTTTGGTGGACGAGCATCATCTGCTAACGCATATATTACGTACTCAGTA
>NW_019213685.1:0-36980 GCF_002532875.2 Varroa jacobsoni
TCAAGTTCTAATCCAATTCGGTTCAAGGAACACCCAAAAATATACTTTTATTTTCTATATATATATATTTGCACCATAAGCGTTGAGCAAACAATGCATTAAGCTCGCCCCTGTGATGGGTAGCGTGTTTGCCTGTTAAACTTGCGAGATATGTGATAGGTTCGAACCCGAGCTTGTATACACTTCATTTCGCGCTGATGGAGTGTTCGACTACTGTACATAACTTGAATCTCTAACTACTTAGTAAGTTAAGCTCGAGGAATGAACTCAGCTCGTTTTATGCTTTGGCGGCTGCGCGAACGTTTCGCATGCGCCTCACAGGTTATCACAAGTGTCGAGTAAAATGTGACGAACTACGTTTACAGGTCATTTTCAAGGAATGGATTCTGACCGAGACAGACACGTGTAGTTTTGCGCTATCTATATACGTGACAGGTTACAAGTTACAATAAGCTACATTTGAAATATGTGACTCGAACTTGGTGGCGCCGCAATCGCTGAGCAGCGGTAACCGCTGTTCTCGAGATTTCGCTGTTCCCTCTTGTCTTCAGTGTACGCTAGACCTACTGTGCTGACATCGAGTCAAGTCGCATGCTCTTTCCATTGGTACGTGATCTGTTCTGGTCCACTGTAGACTCAGACGATCCCAGAGGCTTCCATCACACGCTGTCGCTCCGCCCGACTTCATGTACTGCTCCATATATAACTGTTCTTGTTTCTCACATGCTTAGATTTTCGTAACGAGTAGCCGCAGTTTTGTACACGTACACAAATGGGGGCATAAGAGAGTTGCAGTGAGCAGGTGGAGTCGACGGGCTCCCTCCAAGGAACCAGACCTCAGCGCCGTTGTAGTTCTAAGCATGCAGAAACGCTTCGGAGACGAAAAAAAGGGAGTCATCCTGAGACCGATGTATTTTTGTACTCGTTCTATTTTTTCTCGACTGTTTCTGATCCTGCGACGGGATGTGGAAATTCCGAATGTAAAGACAAACTCTACGAGCCCTACTCAGGCTAAGCGGACTCGAACTTAAGGACACGAAACTTTATGATCGGAGTTGCAATGGGTTGATTTTCTTCAGATAAGTACAGCGGATTCAACTGCAAGATAGATGCGACGGCTATCAAAGTGGATTGCTGGCGTTGGCTCAGCGAAGCAAGCAACCGGATAGTACTGATATTAGTTTAGTTATGCCCAGATATAGCGAATCCCATGATGTGGATCTTAAAGGCGCACGTGCTCGGCCTAGGCCCCTTACATTCGACTAGGCGTGAGCCTCCCTAGAGGACTGTCCCCCTTCTGCCACACACACCTTTCCCTTTGAAATGTAAGTATGCGACACATACAAAAAAAAAGTGATTCGGCTCGATATAGTGCATTGACAAAGGCAATGGAACCCAACTCGTTATACGCCACACGGTCGAGAATTTCTGTCGCAACAAACCGATTCGCTGAACTTGACGGCATTTTCAGATGAAGAGAGGAAGGATACGTTCTACGGAGTTTGTTAAAGCCGAGACAGGTAGACATGCGTGAGAAAACGCATTTTCTCCCGCATGTCTACCTGAAAGAAAGGACTAACTCCCTCGTTCGTCCTGAACGAAACGGGGAAAGCTGAGACAGCCGAATCACATCTCACAGACTGCGATAGATACTATACCAGCAGGAACTTTAGTCACATCTGGAGAGTACCACAAATCATTTGACAAATATCAAGATGACTTGCTTATTAGGAAGAGGAACTAAAATTTTCAGAAGACTATATAGGGGCAATAGGTGAAAGACCCTTTTCCTCCCTTACCTTTTTCTTTATTTTTTCGATGAGCAGATGGAGTCGATCGGCTTTCTGCAAGTATCCAGACCTAAAGATGCATCTTTTGCATATTTCCTTCGGTTACTCGTGCTTTTTACGTATACCTCCCTCGATTCTATGGTTCTTCTTTAGCTCCGCTTTGAAAACAGGGTAGGAACTGCTGCCTTTGCTAGCAGGTCCAAGTGCCGAACACATTCAGATGTACATACTTCAATGATTATAGCAGGCAGGCAAAACGCAGCGGAATAGTTGTCGAACTGTTAAATCTTTCGTTCGCATGAACGGGCGAGTCTCTCGCGAGACGTTCATAAAAACGATAAGGTCGCAACTGATTGTGAATTTGAAACGGCCAAGGTTGTGGGAAATGCGCCAGGGACCCGCATTAGTGAATTGAGAAACACGCATCTTATTAAAAAAGTGAGTGGTAAAATTGTCATGACAGTTTTAGCCCTGGACGGCAGCGGCATCGAAAATCGAGGCTAATTACTAATTTATCTTTGTATAAAACTGTATTTCATCCTTTACAGCAACTCGAAATTTATCAAGTGCTCTCTTGAGTTCTTCATCATTCTATGTCACGCTTCTACTGTTTTGCCTTCTTCTCACCTGGTTATTCTAGTCGGTGCGTTTCCGCTTGCCTCTTGAGCACCTACTTAGGGAGCCAATTCCTTTCGGAACAGTTCTATCCCAGCGTAGCCCAGTTGTGCTGCCGTTACGCGAATCGCCTCTGTTCTGTTGTTTCGAAGCAACGTCACCTGGGAATTGCCAACAAAGTGTACGTATTTGCCATGACGCTTGGCGTGTTTTTGAGGCTTGGGCAAGCCACGCCTCGTTGGGCACCCTGGGGCTAGAAGACAGCGGTGCGCGCAGAGTAGTTATTTTTCTGATAGGGTCGAGGTGATCGTCCGCCTGTTCCACTCGCATCTGTGGCAACTTTTACTTCGGGTGGTAGTTTGACTGCCGTTTGTCAGCTGCTACTACATATTTGTTCATCCTTCCCCCACAAAGATTCGAAGGGAATAAAATTGGCTGAGATCATTTGGAAGAAGTTAAAAGGAAAATGGGTGGCAGACCGCAACGCCGCGGGCTCACCGTGCTTCTGTATGTATGCACGCATGTGCGCTTGCGTCCGAGCGTGTCTCAGGTCAGCTATCGATATCGGTTGGGCAGGAGTTAAACCGATTCCACCCGGACGGATGGATCAGTTAAGCCACGTATCTAACGCACGCATGCTACTACTACTGCTTCGTGCATTGATGCTAACGATGCTAATCATAATAAGGACGATGAGGGCGGAGCAATGGGGGAGAAAGGGGGGAGGCAGCAAACGGCGGATAACAGAAGCGCGTAAGTAGAAGGTCTGGGGTTGGAAAAACATCCGTTGAGAGGAGGCAGACCGCTGTCGGTGCCACTGCGGCTGTCGCCAACCTTGTAGGCAGCTGGCCTCAAAGTGACGTCGAAGGCACTAGCGGGCCATGTACTATGATCCCTGCCAAACACTGAAATTCGGTTGACCTCCGCATTGCAAAGACACTGAGTCCTACGTACCAGAGCCGGTCCTAGATAAGCAAAAACTTGGAACCAATGTGCATTGCTGAGTTGGATGCGCATATAGAGAGTAAATAAAGACATTCAGACACAAGTAGTTTACAAGCTCTCAATCAAAAAGGGTTTCTTAATGCAATGGACGGTGGCAAGGCCGGAAGGCGAGTTCAAGCTCGGGTCTCGCATTCTGCTGGCACAGGACGAAGGGTGAGACATGTGTTGTCATGTGCTATAGTGATTTGATAGATTTAGAGTGGGGTTATTAATTTATGGTGTGGGATACCATTTTGTCTATCTGCCAAATTAAGCTAAATTCCAACGGAGCAGTGACCACAGCAGTGGTCCTGACATCGAGCAGGCCGACCAGGTCCACAAGTTTGGCTGCTGCCAGCTTCTGTCTTGAACTCGAGCGTTCAGACAAAACCAACAACAGTCACACAGGCTATACATCGGCACCTTCGCACCCATGGCTGCTGTTGCTTTCTCTAACGCTTAAATATACGACACCCTAACATATTCGACGATCGACAGCGCTCGGTGGCTGGTCGAAAGGTTCGGCTGCGGTGAGAACTATGAAAGTGGTTACAAGGTTAACTAAAATGGGACAAACACAAAAAGGACTGAGACGGTAACTAGATGGAGGTTGTGGGGCAAGAAATGAATGAACGTTGCCGAAAGACCATTGAGACATAAAAGTACTGGTGTTGCTGTTTTCCACTGCAAGAACAGCTTTGTTATGTGAAAAGGACCTTCAGAAAGGCGCAAACAGCATGGCGGCTAGAGGGCAAAAGGAGTTGGCGCGGATGACGAATTATGAAGGGATCCCGCGAAGAACCGCTCGCATTAAAGTGAGAGGAAGGAGAAAAAATTTAAAAAATAGGGCGCGCTACAAAGAATGTTTTCTCCATCACTAGCAGCATCGCTACAGAAGCTAAAAGAAATCGAGCTTCCAAAGAGAACAGACGACGACCAACGGCAACCGAGCTGGACCGGCCATGGGCAGGCTACGAATGGGAATAAACCAGCTGGTTAAACCTATGCGAGTTGTTTGCAACATTGATTTCAAAGTGGACGCCGGCTCGGAGATTTTCGTAGACGGAAAATGAGAGTAGACGAATGATATAGGGCAGGTTTCCCAGACGACACAGCAATCACCATCTGAGCAGAAAGCGTCACCGAACGAAGCCGGCCAAAAGAACGAGGCAGTGCGAGGTGGCAACGGAGAAGGGCGTCTGGATAGATGAAGGACTTTTTTTTACTTCGTCTTTTCCCTTCTGCCTCCGAGTAAAGAATCAAGGAAAGACAGTGTTCGCACCGGCGCTAACAACGGCAATGTTTGGCAGCGGGGGCTGCGACATCGTTCATCTTCCAAGAGCGTCAACACCAGTAGGTTCTCTGAATCAGCAGCGGGTCGTTTGCCTGTGTCTTTATAGGGTTGGCACATTTCCACTGGCCAGACAGTAAAGAGCCTCAGGCACTCATCGCTTCCAATCGCACTGAAGGCTTACCAACGCGTCAGCTTTGACGCGTGTCTTAGGTTACGTTACTTCGTTACGTCACAAAAGTGCGAATGTTGGAGAGGAAAATGATATCAAGTTAGAATAGGCAGCGATCAGAATTTGGTTCGTGAGCTTCATAATTCAAATCAGTACGCCTATATTAGACGACGTGTCAGCTAACGAAGGTACGTACAAGCGTAGGCAAATCACGGATCATAGATATAGCGGATCTTTTATTTATGTGGAACATAGATTTTGGGATTATTTGTATCTTGACAAACATGAACCTCCGTTTAAGTGTGGTGCTTGCTGATATCGGTCGTATCGTCCGTGCGATATGATTTTTCGTAGGTTTAAAACAACAGATAAATTAACGGTACTAGTTGACGAAAAAGTATTGACTAGTAGCAGTTCTGCAATGACATATCTCATGCAATGGGAGCAGTGTCGGGTGGGCGCAGGCCACGTTTGAGAGCCGAGATAAGATGATTGCCTATTACTTTCATCTAGCGTAGAGTACCACAAACAACTTGGTTATATTCTACAATTCTTTCTAATAAATAAAAGCCACAAAAGTTTGTCTAGGCGTATGACGAGAATTAGCGTTGATTATGATAGAGATGTTATTGGAAAGAACGACCCAAGGATGGTTCGATGGCTTTTGTCCTGTAAATTTCAACTTCGAAATAATCGATCATTTACAGGAGAAACTGATATCAGGGTATGGCGCAAGGTGATAACGTCAGTGATTGCCAGATTCAACATTCATTACTAACAGATTCTAAACCACTAGAAGAAGGCCGGCTATTTGGATACTGAACATATTGAAGCGAGATAATTTGCTCGATCGTTTTTGGATCTGCCGTGACCAACTCGAGTAGCTTTCCCGCTGTTAATAACAGGTGATGAGCGATCGATAACGTACGGCAGTAATGTAGAAATAACAAAAAGAATGTGTTCTACCATCGGTGCCAAAAGCAGGATTGACGCCAAATAACATGATGCTATGTGTTTAGTGGATTTGGAAAGGAATCATGCGTTATGAGTTTCTGTTACCTTCAGATTTCTACTATCTACAGTTAATAGCGAACTACTGAAAAATCGACCGGAGCTGGTGAACAGAAAACGCGTCGTCCTCCGCCGTAACAATGCCCATACTAGATATGCCTTGAACTATTGAACAAAAGTCGCGAGAAGTTGGATAGGAAATTTTATCCACCGTATAATTAATTGAGTAAAAATCATCGATCAAAATGGCTGCATATAAAGTTTGGTAATACTATAATAAAAAAAGGTAATGCTGCCAATTTTCGAACTCTTTCGACGACCGAATATCAATGATAAAACATGACAGATGATCTGAAAGTGAGTGGAGATCATCGAGTGACTTCAACGACGAGAAGCTGCTTGCTAGATAATATTTGCTGAACACCTTCTAAACGTTAAGGTAGTTATATGCAGCGAGGCAAATCTAGTGTGTATGTCCAATTATCTGTTTCATATCGCTGGGTTCGTAAATTTTACCTGGAAACGGTGGCCTTATCACTTTAACCTCTGACATTTTCCACGATAGTAATAGTTACCTCAAAAGGTCTTAAGCATTATATAGTTTGTTGAGCCCATCTTCATCCAGGACGAAATGAAGTTCTATGGTGGAAGAAATATTTTTTGTGTAGCTTGTGTTCATACAGAAAAATCTTCGATGCAGCCATTTGATCAGATGAAGCAAAGAAGTTGAGTAAGTACCTAAAGTTCTTAAGAACTTTAGGTACTTACTCAACGTGAAGTTCAGATCTAATTCTGTCAGAAACTATCGGGATCCAATGGCACTGCTAATCATCAAGCAATTAAATAGCGGGTGATGGCCCGCGTTCACGTTGCCAATCACGTTGGCCAATGATATTTTGAAAACTAATATATTTTTCAACACTATTTTGTTTAGATATATATATAGATGGACTTTTAAACATTCTGGAATAACCAAGGCCCACTTTCATCACTACAATTATGCAAATAGCGTCTTAATTAGGCTTCAATATTGCATCCCTTAAATAGATTACGGGTAAATTCCGCTGTAGAACTTCAGCTTGCCTACCGCTATTTTTTAAATTTTTTTTCCCTCTATGGGACGCTTCGATGATTCTGGGTTGCTCTGTTCTGTTTCGTTTTTCGAGTGTTGCCTGGAAAAAGCGCATGGGTTGCTAAATTCTGTTCAATTTCAGTGTTGGAAGGTTCGCTTACGACCTACAGTTGTACTCAAGGTAACTGTGGACGCTTAAACTTACGTTGTTTGGGCTTACTGTAACTTGTACCCGAGTCGTCATATGACCCGTGCACGTTACACGGGAGTTCCTTGAGGTTGTAGGACCGGCAAGGCCATCCAGTATTGATAATAAGCACGACAAGCCTTTGCTCTACTTCAGCAGGTTAACAAAGGGCGAATTAGGGTTTGCTAACAAATGTTCTTAATGGGCCACACGGCCAATCCTCGTCATCATCAAGGGGCAATAATTTGTTTTTGTAAGTTGGTCGACTAACACCGATCGTTACTAAAGTTACCATACGAGCGCTGCCAACTGATGATATGCTGTTCGGCATTCAACAGTTATCGCCTTAATAGTAGAAACAGCAAAAGTAACCATAAGCATAGGCGAATGTAAAAGCTGTTTGGGAATCTAGCGACTGAAGCACACGCGTGGAAGCGGATTAGGTTTTAAAACAGCTATTTACTGACAGACACTTGGCAAGTAATGCCTGAAGGCAATGGCATAAGATGGCCCAATCATCAACTTAAGTTATAATCATAATCATAACTGTCTGATTTTTTGTCCGTGCCCGAAGCTTTTCTACTCTTAATGATCGCTTTATGTTCTTCATTTCATAATTTCTTTATATATGGATTTCGTGGTACGATCCTTTTGTCACTTCCATATAATGCTTTATCTAACATCTTGCGTACGCTAAATATTGCCAACATGCATAGACTGAATCATCCACCATTGGTAACGCCAAAAGTAAACCTGATCTGCTTAAAATTCACAGCCTAGGCCTAGCAACAGCACCAGGTAAGCATATAGTGAGATTATTATAGATGTTTGCAGTAATAGTTAGGTAGAAGTTAATTTTATGCCCTCTTTTCCACTATTATTACTATTAAGTTATGAAACAATATTCTTAATTGTTGCCTTTTTCCTCACTCATGCCTCGTCTGTTGCTATCCGTCTTTGTTTTTCCTTCTCTGAAGTCGGAAAGTATTGTTGACAATTCATCTGATGCACAATGGCAGCTACGCTAGTTGCATTTGTACTATATCGACATGTTTACTCGATTGCTTATGTTAGGACTGTAGTACTATCGTAAATGGGCGTTTCAATCAGACTTTCATCAGATCAGCCTCAAAGGTGCCTCTCCCAACCTCAATGCTTCAAAACGAGAAGATAATTCCGACGTTTGACTCTCGTGGGAAAATGATGTGTGGCGATACTTGCTCCCCGATCCAAATCCAAAACAAATAGAATCGATGACGGAAATTCTCGGAATACAACAAATAGCTGCAGTCATTTATGAATTCATTTGTCGCTTCTTAAGGATGTCCAAGCAGTCTTCGAGTACCGTACATGACAGGGTTTGGATGGCGGATTTCCGCCCTCGAGCTAGGTCGTTGTGCAGGTAATATAATAACTCGATAGGACAGTCATATTTGGGTTAAGATTGTAAACCGTAAGAGCGGTAGAAAGTAACAAATAGAAGTAATGGACAGCAAAATATGGACTAGGCATAATTAGGATAGAATAGGGTCATTTTATAAACTCTGCTCATCGTTCCTAACATTAATCTGTATTAAGTTCGAAACACATGCCTATTAAGCTGGCAAAATGATTTTGTACCTATTCGCACACCATTTAGAGTAGCCACTGTTGAGGGTAATGTACGTTTGTCCGCAAACGTTACTGACTTTAAAAGCTCACTCGATCCAAGTTAAACAGCTTTGTTCTCTCTTCTCAAATCTTTACTCCACTGTACAGTGTTCACCCTTGTTTTTGTATGTGCGTGTGCGTGTGCGTGTGCGTGTGTGATTAAAAAAGGTTTATTAGAAACATAACTAGTAGCAAACCCCTTAAAACAGCGCATAGTATCAATTAAGAAATCGACCCCCCACCCAATATCCGCTTGGCGTCTCCTGTTAAGAATGTTATATTGGGCAGTAATATTTACGTCATTATGTATTGGCTATAGTGTAACAGAAAGTAATTTTTATATTTCGAGATCTTTTCGAGCGGCACGCGACGAAAGATGAACAATATAATCTTGACACGCTTCTTTTCTATCAACTGGTCGTACATATCTTTTTGTTTCTACTAACTGTCTGCGTTATATCGATAAACAGCGTACGCCCGCCTACTGACCGCACTTCTTATTCCCTTACGTGGCCGGCTCGGTGTTATCGTACGATATCTAACATAAGAACGAACTGTGTTTGTTTGGATCGGAGGGATAGTTGCGGTATTTTTGTGTTTAGTAATTAGCAGGACAAATAGCTCTGGGGACAGGAATAGAGGTATTGCTTCGGTGTTTTCTT
Organism: Varroa jacobsoni; assembly: GCF_002532875.2. NCBI lineage: Eukaryota > Metazoa > Arthropoda > Arachnida > Mesostigmata > Varroidae > Varroa > Varroa jacobsoni. Next base: position 9,435 of record NW_019213685.1, read on the forward strand.
ATCTACCAACGTGACATGGGACCACTTCAAGGATGAAAGAGAATGCTGCGGAGTCCTCTGGGTTTCGGATATCGTTAAGAGGATATGTATCATTTATCCGACTATCACGGCTTCCATTATATCTACGCTATGTTAATGTTCAAATGCTTTTCATCTCCGAAGCAGTAACTTGCACCATCAGCCAGGAAAGCGAGAAACCATTAGCAAAAAATGTACGACGACAGAGAATCAACAGCCGTATCAGCTGCACCTAGCCGCTGCCTTGTTCTTTTTGGAGAACGTAAAACAGACCCCAATGAAATATGCCTTGTGGGCATAAGTCAATCACGTGGTTCGTTACGTGGCTGACAGCCGACCGACCGACCGACCGACCGACCGGCCGGCCGGCCGGCCGGAACCACTCCTATCATTGGTATTGATGATTTGGGTAGACTTTAGAAATAACGTAATCGTTCTCGAGTGATAACAATTGTATTGGAACTATGGACGTAAATAGGGCTCACAGTTTTTGAATGCGATCAATGCTAACTGCTTCGATCAGCAGTGATCGCATAAGGCCTACTGCATTGTTGAGTCGTGCTATGCTCGCTGCTGTCGAACAGCAATTCATGATCTGTATATAACCATTTAGGGACACTTAAGCTTTTTCAGTTATTTTTTTTTAAATAACACAAGTGTTATATTTCTTCGTTTCCTCTTCTTTCTCCGTAAACGTCGATAGTTTTCGCCAATCTGACATGTGACCCTCTACAAACGTTACCTGTTCTATTCAGAACTTCCAACACGGCTTCGTTAACTCTACCTGGAATAAACTGCAGGCCTTGTCCAACTTGTCAGCGGCATACATTCGTGCGAATGGTAAACACTGCGTAGTTATTCACGAAAGCTTACGACAAGCAAAGCTCCCTGGCCAAATCCATACGACTTCTGTTTTAGCCTTTAAGAAACACTCAGCACGCTTGAACGTTAGTCAGCTCGTTGCCAAATAAATAGTTCTCTACAACCAAAACACAGTGACGGCCACGTTAAACGTTATAGATCTAATACTGGATATTTACGACAGAAATTCGATGTTAGCGCCCATTCGAGCCTCGCTCACTTCTCAATCTAACAATTGCAACAGAATCAAAAATGAGCATCTGTAGTAGAGGCATTTGGCCTATAAGCTTTTCCCTTCAATCCATGCCCGCGGTAGGTACTCACTAGGTAATCAGCTAGTAACATTATCCCCGGGGTCCCGTGTGTTTTTCTGTTACTACCATTGAGACTTCGCTCCTGGATCAACAAACAGCCAGTTTCCAGACAAAATGTGTTTGGCATCAAGATCCTAGCTCCACAACGCCACCTGCCTCTACGGTTGCTCCTTTAATTAAAAGGCTGACTGAAAATTTTAACGACAGTATTAGTAGTAACGTTGGAGACTGAGACAGGACCGACGCGCGCGATCAACCAATGCAACCGTCCCGGTCACTCCCAACAGCGTCAGCGTCAATACGTAGACCTGTCATATCGAATCAGCAAGGCACCTGCTCATTGTCGTTTCTGTATTCTGACTTCTGGGAGCAAGAGAAGCAATATATTAGAGCATGGGCACAGGTAGATATTTCTTCTGATCTAACTGTTCTGATTCTTATTCGCTTAACGTCAGTTGATCTGTACAAATTCTTAATAATACTGATATCAATAGTTAGGTGGCGATAATAGAGGTGGAGCACAAAGCTGTGTCTGTATATGCGTCTGTACCTGTCGGTAAACTTCCTCATGATGGCGTTGAATTTCTGGGAGAACACTCCACGGCTGATATCGTATGGCAAAAATGAGTGTCGGCGTCCATCGTAGCGTTTCCTGCAGACTCCGTAGCTTGAGGTTGTACTGGCTATCGCTGCTGTCTCGATGCTTCTTTTCCCGACGAGTCATGTCACCAACGAGCAATTTTGGCGATTCAAAGAACGGCGACGATGTCGGCGATGAGTCTGATGGTCGTAGAATCGATCGGCATACCCATTTGCTCGTGTTAACTGGCGACGCTAGTAGACCGTCTATGATAGAGCTCGTGCTGCACGTTACACGAAAGTTTACTGCCCGAGTTAGATCGATTAGTGGAGTGTAACTGCGCTAAGAAAATCCACGGTACGACGAAGCGGGTCTTCGGACGCAATAGCTGCTGCAGCAACTCCATAGAACACGACAGTCTGGCGATGATAATCATACCGTACCTTTGATTGAAGCACTACGTCCAACCTATATCAACAGTAAAATCCACAACTCACGCCAATACCGTAGTAGACACAAATATCCTAATGTTTCAGTATGAAAATGTCCAAGAATTGAGTTGTACCCTCGTGAACCACTGCTGCACTGACATATCACAATTTGGAACAATTCTTCACAACTTCAGACGTCGACTCATCAGACACTGCGTGCCTGTGTGCGTGATGCATGTCGCGAGCTCGCACACAAATTCAACTTTAACGTAATGTTGACGCCTTCTAATCGACGAATGTAGTTGTTACGTTGTCTGTCATTTTCCTTTATTTTCCGTTCAACGACGCCAACTAACTATGCAGTCTCATTTTCGTTCTTCTTTCATTGACCCACGAAGAAAGCTTGCTGCTACCGCTTAATGCTAACAAACGCCATTCAGCGTCCATCTCTGGACACTCATTTCCAAGAAACGAATCAATAGCGATGCACAACAAATTGCTAGTTAGCAGAAGTAGTAGTTACTATGAGTGGCATCACCGTTACTATTAATAACATTTGCGGCCAGGTAGGTAATGCTGCTTCTAGTCAGCTATCCGTGTAGCTCTGTGAGTAGGATTCAGTAGCTCCCATAACCGCTGTTTTTACCTATGGTCGTCGTATCGTCTCCGTCTACCCAGCGACTACCGTTTCATAAGGGACGACGGCTCGAGCACTAGCGCACAAGCCAAGGATCAAGTACGCAGACAGCAACAAGCCTGTCACTCCAAGTAGGAACTCGCAGGCCGTCGAACATTGGGTTCAATCAGACTCGACGATACTAGATTCGGGCCAGCGTACTTTCATCAACACGCTTATGGTTCGCTTTGGCGATGGCCAACTACCGGATTAACAGTAGCGTAGTATACAAGCAAGATAGCAGCCGACAAGCTGGAGAGAACGCAGGCGGAAAGCGAGCAGTAACGGTACGGGCCAACTGAGCCACAGGCGTTAACTGGCGGCTCTCGACCTTCCTCGCTGTTCTTATTCCGAGAGCGGCTGGGCCGCTGCTGGCGACTCTTGCCAGTGCCGCAGACGCCACTAGCATTACTATAATCGTTTCCACAGCTTCCATGATCAAGACGACAAACGACGTCGTTCTTGATAGTGATGATAATGGTGATTATGATGACGCTCTGCTCCTCCCCTTCCTCCTCAAGCACTCGCAATTCGCTCACGTCAACGTCGAGCGCATGCTAACAACGTCGCGACGATCTATTTCCTGCGAGAGCGCTCTCCACCGTGGCACACGACTTCTGCTAAAGCACAGATCTGCATATATATACACACGTATATGTGTGTATATATATACACATGTTTATTTGTGTATATATATGTATGTATGTATGTATGCATATAGGATCGTAATGGCAGGGACATAGGCAGGCAACTTTACAAAACGGTAGCGGTCTCACGAAAGGAACCGATAAAAGGCATCGATCCACAACCGCTAAGGCGTTCTAGCACCAGTCAGCGGGCCAGGCACCTAGCGAGCAAGTGAATGAATGAGCGTTGTGCTTCCTGTGCCCCGTTATCGAACGTCAGCGGTTGTCCGTTAAGCTTAGTGTGTGCACTGATGTTAGTTGACTGTCGGTACAGCAACTGCCATCATAGTTTGATATCGCCACCTCTTTTATGAGATTATGCCCCATGATGGTGATGGGAGGCGGTGGGCGACCAGCAGACACTGGCAAATCGTCTAGCTATTGAATATTGTCGTTTAGTTTGCTCAGGATCGAGGACGCAAAGAACTATTTGGCTTATCTTGGTTGCAAATCTCAATACTTGTGGTCGCCAGCTTTTACCGTTGCTGTTATCGTGTGCTGTTTTTTGTGGTCGTTTGAGGCACGGTAATCTAGTTTAAAGGAGCGTGACAGATCGAAGCACGGCTATTGGCTCCCAAGAAGAAGTAACGACATGTGGTAGGACGCCTCACTTGCAGCTCCACTCGCGCGGCTTCGTTCGTATCGCTGACGCTGCCACACACACTTATAGTGGTCCTACCGAGGAACTTATCTATCAATAATAGTAATTCTTACTTTTGTAAGTTATTCAGTCATTTTAATAGCATTCAATACGTCTTTTATCTAGCTTATTACCGCATTGATACAACTGATCGATGGAGTTGTTATCGTCACATTGGGTCATGTGAACAATGACACAGCTGTCTCTGCACGTACTTCCTGGAGCCATTTTGTTAAAGCGCTGTAACTAACGGTGACCTGCTGCCTGCTCTTAGCTATTATTCATCAATTTCACAGTGACTGACGCCTGTGCTCTATGTACGATGACGAGGCCGAGGTCGAAAATGGCAGCAACGCTTAAAGGGTGCCAAGTGAGGCTTATGTGGTCTGGCAGCTGAGCAGATGTATCTAGACGTCTAGATAAACAATTGTTTTTGTTGGCCGAAACGACGTCGACGAGCCGCTCAAGTTGGCGCTACCGTCGGCGGCGTAATCATCTCTAGGACCATAGAAGTGTACCGCAGTCGTCAGGATTTACCGCAAGTGTCACCATGGCTACCAATTGATTCCATGAACATATCTTTGCATCGTACCCGTTCGGAGGGCATGATCAGTAATAGTATCGAAAACTGCTGCAACTACCGTATTGACGAAGTGCGTCCAAGTCATTATGCTAGCTGATCCGTACTATCGGATTGGCCATCACCGCTCATTTGTTGACATTAGCGCGCGTCTACACAGCGGCAGCGGACATACGATAATTCAATCTCCATTCTCACTTGTTTGCTTTCCCGTTGTCACAAATCGCATCTCATCTCGACCGTCTTGTCGATGTTTCTGCCTGCGTACTTGCTAGCGTATGGAGAGAGCCGCCGACGGAAAACCTCGGATGGCGTTGTGGCCAGTGCTGAGCGACGACGTAATCCACCCAACAGACTTTGACGAAACTCATTCTTAACCAGAGTAGAAGAACAAAATAACAGAACAACGATAGCAATGACCACATCAGGCGAAAACAACAAGGCGAAAGGTCACGCATTGCTTGGTGAATGGTCCTAGCTTGAACGCGCTGGTCCTTGGCCTAACCCTCGGGTTGGTTTATTGGTGGCGTCCCTTTAGTCATTTACCTCAAACCAGAGGCCTAATAGATAGAACTACTGTTGCTGTTTGTATTGCTGCTGCTCCTGTTACAGACTAGCCGAGGCCGAACGACGCCGTCTTCGAACACTACTGTTCAATCAGTCAGTTCAAAAGTCAGCAGCACACAGAGGGACCGTATGGAGTTCGCGCTCGCCACTAGACCACAGTTAATACTATGTGGCAGTATTATTTAATTTCGCTACCATTAATGTTGCATCTGCTTGTATATTATTATTACTACTATATCATTTAGAGCGACGCTGATCGTAGCGATGATATCGAGCGGTATAAGACGCCCGCTTAGATTCAATGTGATTTGTGTCAACTCGCAGTCGTTGTCAAGGTTCTGCTGTTTCCCAAATCATTTGTCTGGCAGCCTCTCCGCCGTCCATCGCTCCGCTGGCGAGCTAATCAATCAGTGAATGTACCGTGAACAGATTCTGTGGGCGTTTAAGCAGTTAGGAGCGGCCAAGTCCGCCTATCAGAAACAAAATAAGGGGACGATTTACGCCTACGAATATTGCCCTGTCACTATTATCTGCCGATAGTTACTAATTTCGCTACGACTGGATTGAAAGGAGCGGGCGTGAACGAGGTTGAGCTCTGTTTTTCCTCCTTTCGGTGTCACTCTTCGTTTTCGTCTTTTTCTGTTTTTTGCCCTTTCTAAGTTTACGATCGATAAGCAGATAAAAGTACATTATCGTCTATTATAAATACTGTTACGATTTCTATGTTGATTGCTGTCGTTAGCGATTCAGGCTTATTTCGACGTTAATGGATTCTTCCATCCGTGTTCTCGGGAACAAACCTTCATATTTTTTTCGCCTTTTCCGGTGTCTATCACCACGACTTCGTTACTTCGTCCTGGATCTACTTGTACGGGACAGTATCTTTTACATGCGATAACCCGCCAGCTCTTCTCAACGTCGACGGCAGCTGGTATTGAGTGATAGTCGAAACTAACGGCCCTTACAGCGCGCATAGCAGGACCGTGCACCGCTATAACAGCATAACATGATCTACTCTAGCATATGTTAAGTAGTTAATGGATTCCGTGAGTTTGTGCGTCCCACAGTTGGGTCCGTATATTTTCTACGGATACGTAAACAGCGTCGGCCGGAAGTTGACTTGATGCGCGTACATCTATTAGACGCCGCTCAATGTCCTTCCTGTCCAAGAGCATCTGGAAAACATAGTCAGCAAGGTTGTGTCGTCGTGTTTTTGAAACGTTATTGCATAAGCCAATTTAGGTAGAACGCAGAAAATTGATTCAAACCTGGTGGGAAAATCTCCGACCGTGTTTGGTTGGAAGGTTGATTGGGAGAGAATGCTGGTACTACAAGCGTCCTTGCGCGTTTCCTGGGGGGCGCTAATGTTAGATCCATATAGTATTATATGCGTGGTACTCGTGGCCGACCCGATTGAGAGGTGCGTTTATTGTCCCACTGCTTCGGCGCTTTATATCAATTCGCGTTTCTATTTTTGTCTGCACTACATACGTTTATATATACAAGCCACTAGATAAAGGTACCTAATAGAATATCCATTAAACAGCTTGCTACATCTCTCATGCTATCTAATGCCTGTTTTTATTTCGCAAACTACTATCAATGAACGCTCTATGAGAGTATGATTAGTAAATCTTAACAGTAAATGCTACGTAACCTCACAACTACGACAAGTATTTCCAGGCTGCAATTCAGCTAAATACTTTACCATATTCTTAACTCACACCCAACACACGATGGGTACTACGATGTTTCATAAGCCTAATTGTTCTGTTCGATTTTATCTGAAGAACATCATCAAATCGAACTATGAAATTGCGACGAACTGCTAGAGAGACGACGGCATATGAAGACCGACCGCAAAAGTTCGTAGAAAGCGTCTATTCATTGTCCGGCATTTGACGTTCAGGCCCCATGAAGTACCACAGCTCCGAAAATTTGTTCCGTATCGTTATTATTTGCTAGCCTTGTTTATTTATTCATCCATAGGATGTTCCTCTTTGACTTACACCGGTGTCCCCCCGGCTGGATCATACGCGGGTCGCCAGTTGATCAGCGCTGGTCAAGGTACTCTTACTTGGACCAGTTAACTACAATGAGCCCTAGCAGTCAGATAGCGGCTTTGATGGCTGACATCATGCGCTCTCCCAGTTCGCTGTTCCTGTCAGCAATGCAACAATGCAGACAACAATGCATGCTACAGCCAAAGCAACCGTCGCTTTTTGAACTGCTTGTGTCCGCGTCAAAAAACTAGTGCAGCTACAGGCGAGTATGCCCGTTGTGGTCCATGTGCGTTATGTTTTGAGCTTTAAACAGTGCAAACTAGTGTGACGACTTGCAGAAGAAGAAAGCACACAGTCTGAACGACACAGAAACAACGGACTTCGTTGGACCAGCAGATAAGCTGTCCCATTGAACGCTCGCTACCGTCGCTTTTCGTAAATATTGCTTACCATGCGACCCAAGGTAAGGCTAGCAGCACAAGAGTTACGCAGAATGACAGTTCCATGGGTGTACACAGAGGTGAAATAGGGCAAGGAACAACACAATGGCTGTAGCCCTTGCGAGGAACGGTGCCGAAGTCGTTACAACTAGTAACGATGCTTTCCTCCACGACCCGTTCTAGAAGGTGGCAGCTGACGGCGAGACCATATTCTTTTACGTAGAATGTTCTAATAATCTAACCTGGTAAAGTAACGGAAAAAAAAAAGCTTCATTTACGATTCTCTCTAATCCATAACCGTTCGTTTCCGAATTTCACCTTGCTGACCCCGTATCCTCATTGCGTCCCTCGTGATATTCGTGAGCAGCAAGTAGAGCGTTTCAATGTTTCTCGTCCTCACTTTAAATAAAACGTAGAAGGACAGGCGGAAAGGAGCTTTGCTGGCAACGGACCAGGCCAGTACAGCTTGTTTACTGTTATCTGTAGAATTTATGCATAAGCATGAATGTTAGAGACTTCTTGCCGTTTTACTGCTAAGCAAGCCGCGTGTATTACTCGGTATTATGCGTGGACCTTTGTAGGTGCTATGCGTAAGAATAGGTTCTCACGCACCTCAGGAATCGTTCCTGAGAAAAGCATAATATAATAAAGGACTAAATATCGTCGGCCTTGATAGCAGTAGTTTTACCTATGTGCTTTATCCTGCAGCCAATTTAATTATGTTCCTAAGATAACAGTATTATTGAGAAATATTTTCTGATATGAAGCCAGGCGTATGCTTTTTTAATTCCCAGTATTATATGTTGTGCCGGTTTTATCTGTGATATTTAAAAAACTGTTTACCACAATCTCGTAAATACGCGTGATCTACGCAGCTTCGTTGGAGCTCATTCGATAAAAAGGCCCAACAAGTCAAACATTTTTGACGCTACAAATTGTAACTAGTAAGTGCATATCCTTCGATTTGTCACTTATTAACTAGATCTCGTACGACGTCTTACATTGCCTCACGTTTGCAATGGTTAAAAAAGCAATTAACACAACTGACTACGCGGCCACTCAATCTCTGTACTGGGTGGGCACTTTGGCCAGACGGGAATTTCCTTTCTCGTAGGAAGACCTGAGTCTGGCATTGATTAAGTCCTGTCTGCCACTTTGCCTGTACATGGCCTATAGTGGGATCTAGGCAGTGCTAATTCTAATGCTGTTTGTGCTGCCTCGGGCTCTAGGCCACTCGTTAATCCGCCGCCGTATCGATGCACGGTGTAAGTAGTAGGTAGGCCAACTGTCTGTCTGCCATACATCCCGCCATCAAATCGATGGCCTGACAGCTATATAAAGACATTCATCAAGCAGACCGCACCACCGTTAAAACGAGGTCCGAAAGCCGTTCAAGTTTTGATCCTAACAGCTTCTAATAATCGCACGTGAAACTTCTAGAAGTGTGCAAGTAACAGTGAGTCGTCTGTTGACGGTAGTGGTCGTAGCAGAGCTAGTTGCGATGACTTAAAAATCTGCGATGCGCCTGACAACGGCGGTTACAATAGTAAGCACGTCGAGGTGAAAGTAAAGAGAAGGGGGCTGCCAAAGGACAAGGCCTGCCTGTGCCGTGTGCAGGTTTCGTTGAACGTTCTAAAAGCAACAAACAGATCTGTCCAGGGGTATTACTCAGAATTGCGTTGGTATAAGCGAGGATGCGGGTGACGGATTGGGGGCAATAGAGACATGGCAGTAGAAATTGGGACTGAATGAATGTATATGCTTTCCGCACATACATTCGCTCAGCTTCAAGGTTAGTTCTTACGGGATTTCTTTGCTCCAAGCAACGCGGTGCTTAAAGCTTGAATCGCCTATCTGAGCTATCCTGGTCGACCCAGACCCAGCTTGTGGCTGACAGTGGTTCGATCTATGGAGTCTAATTAATACAAGGGTCCAAGCGGCGCAAACGCAGTGCCGCGAAGCCCGCTGGCTCCACTACAAGTTCCCTTAAATTCGATCTATCCCAGTTTTATTCCAACTAGCGCTGCGGCCTGTCTCGAGTGGACCATTCCATGTAGCATTGTCCTGATAGATGTACCAACAGTGAGGGCGTGGCTAGCTAACCATGCCCACGGGGGGCAGTTAACGCTGCGTAAATAGGTAGCAAAGCTTCCACTCAAAAAATAGATCGTAACGGTGGAACAGGCCCAGCAGAGCCTCTTTTCTCCCGGCAAAGTAATGGCAGAGTCCTTATGTTTAGGTAGCAGTAGAAGCCGGAGAAGGCAATGCAAATTTCTCCTTTCGGCAACTTATTTGCAAAACAAGAGTTGATAGAGAAACAGCACAAACTCCGGGTCTTAGAAGCAACGCCGCGTTATCGCTAAGTCATTTCTATGCGGCGATGAGAAGTATGCAGCTGTCGGCGTCTGGGGAATGGGGGATATGGCAACAAGCGATGCAGCGCATTCATAGGCTGAGGTTCCTTAAATTAGTAGAGAAGCTATATTCGAGGATACAGCAAGCCTGCACTGTACGTGTACAGAATCGATAGAGAGCGGTTTTAGGGGAGATCCCGACGAACGTCAAGATGAGGACAAAAGACTTCAAAATGATAAGAAAAATGACTAGTGAAGGTTTATGCCCTTAACTGCTCATCAATGTTGCTTTTATTTGCCTAGATGTATTATTGTTGTTGATGTTACTTGGCTCTGCCGCTTAAGGAGCTGCTGGTTGGGCTGCTATTGCCACCGAATTCTTTAAGCAACTTTTGTTGCTTGGAAACAAATATCACCATCCTGCATGTCTAGCTGCCCGTTACGCCGACACCCAGTCACTATCTCCAACAGCTGGTTCTGAATGTCTCGACGGGCCGAGGCTATATATATATATATATATATATATATAAATTAAACAAGGCACAAGGTGAAGATCTGGTTTAAGAGCCTGTTTCTGTATTTCGGCTCTCTGTTTGCCAGAGGCTCTTCGGTCCACACCTGCTGACAGAAACTACTGTTTTTAGACAGTAAGCCAGCAATACGACACTGGGTGCCATGTACGTATCTCTTTTGTGGCGCCATTAATAGAGAGTTTATAAATATCTTGTGTTGCATACAGACCATAGATGTTGCGCCTGTTCTACGTAGCGCCATGCTCGCTGATCTCCAAAGAGCCATTGCCATCCTGCGTGTGTCTAGGCATTTTCCCTCTAGATCCCCGTAAAGCCTTAGTTTCATGAGGATACCTGCCCCTTGGTGGCACCCGCCCCTCGGCGACATTCTACCTTGGCGACAGTATCAAACCGACTCAACGGGTTGATTTGTTCGCCAACTCGTCCCGTTAGCGTTCGGTCGAGCCAAACTCGACCAGCGAAACACAGTGGAGAAACGGGTTGGTTGAGAAAAGGCGTGGTGTGTCGAGAAAAGATCCAAAGAGCCCCTTAGTCTAGCTAGCTAATAGCTTGTTTGCTCACGACCATAATCGACAACGAGAATGAAGCCGATAGTTTTCCAAATTCGTCATAAAAAAACCGTCATACAAAAGGCAACAGCACTACAGACTATACCACAAGCCTTAAGGATTGCTTCAATAATCGATACGTAGCCTTTGTCTTGTTTCGATCATTGTCGAGTTGCTGAGTAAACTGAGATCTCGGATGGTTACTTTGATAGCATCCGTGACGGGCAGCGCTTTTTTCAGTAAGACAGGTCTGATCGATCTACAATGATTCGCCGATCTCCTATGGTCTGGTGTGGTCCGATGTGGGCTTTTGTTTGCAATTCTATCGGAGCCGAAAGCGCCGCTATGCAGCAAGCTGTAACGGATCAAGGCAGAAAATGAAAGCGAGTCTTTTGCTACTATTGCGACCTTTCTACTTTGGTCTTGATGGCACTGAAGACGCTATCGGACGCTCACTAACTAATCGGACATTGTTAAAGTGCAATACAATAATAGGAGAGGGCGCGGAAATGCCAATCGCACAACTACTAGCGACGGAGCGCAAAGAGTTACAAAATATAGCTGAATTAGGGATGTTCATCGTTTCATTCAAGTTAGGGTACCTGTCTCGGTATATTTTCGGCGGTTGTACGTTACCCCACTATAAAACTCGGCTGAGAAATACGCTTTTATTATAAATGCCGTTCTTACACCGCTGATAGTAATAAATCCTTAAAAAAACTACATCAAAGGAACACGTTTCTCCCGTACCCAGTGCATTGCTGGTTCACCGCGACATCATTATGTGGCTGTACCGCTTTGTGTTATCTTCAATAAGAAACGCTTGGCCTACAGCGGTTTCCTATTTATCCTTCGAATTGTGCTTTATGAAAGGAATTGTCAGCAGAGTGCATGGTGCGTACGCTTTTTAGGACAGTCAACCAGCATTTAAGCTAATGAAGAGCCAGCTAGGACCAACTTGACCTGCCCACCAAAATACGAATAAAAAGACGCTTCAGTGAGCTCCAGCTTATTTCTTCTCAACCAAATTGAGCGAAATTTTCATTAAAAAGTAAGCAACACTGTTGTGTTCATACATCTATATGATATGTCAATATGGGACGGACAATGCAAGTTTTTCTATATATCTTCATTTTAGACCTTCCCTCTTCTGTCGAAGGAGAGACACCAAAAAGGCTTGCCTTAACGAAACTTGGCAGTTATTTCTTCTGTTATTGACATAAAAGAATCGTTATCTAATTTTCGCCACATTTAATGTGCGCTACAAAAATGTTTTTCTGGAGAGGAAGATGCCAGAAACCAGGAGAATCACACAGGCTACAACAGTTAAGGGCGCAAAACAACGCTATTACGCGTATTGCTTAAAGGTGTTATCTAATGATTTTCAATAGCATACAAAGATGGAAGTATCTGTGCAGAAATAATGGAACCAGCGGCGTTTTTTTGTCTGTTGGATGCTTTTGATTACTTTACCTCCTGCCCAGCCACTGGCCAGAAGAGGACAAACCCTTACGAGAGCGAAACGGGACTCGCCGACCTCCAGTCTTCGTGTGTCCCACGTATAACAGCAATGAAAGCTTTGACAAAGGCGACGAATGGAGCAGGATCTATGACACAAACTAGACGAGTAAAGAAGCTATTGTTAGGCAGGTAGGCGCGGTTGAAAGGGTTTTTTCCAATCTTTCCTTTAGGGTGTTCGTCATATTTTTCTTGTCCTGCAGCAATAACTATTCGGATCGGTGGCAAGAACGGCCATTTCAACCCGCGTCGCCTCTGTATTTGAGCATTTGAGTCTCCGCATTGGCTGACCACGTTCACGTGACAAATTTGCACAGATATTAAATATGCTGTGCAGCATAATCGTGATGCTCTGACATCAAAATGAAGATTAGTGTGAAGAAGTGATTAGGAAAAATAAACAAGTTTATAAGTTGTTCATAGGGGTTGTCTGAAACTTTAATAAGTCTGACGGGGAGGAATCATTGTAACTCTAGATTCACCCGATGTAACGACAACAAAACGTTAATAAGAGGGCGTAAAGAGACAGTTTGATCGTATATCTAATCGATACGATTTTGTATACACTTTAGAAGCTTTCCCCATACGGACGACCCAGAAGATATATGCATAAGAAGTTATCATAAGGCCTGGTTTAAACGTTTACCAATAAATTACCGAGATTGTTCGCGCGTGACACTCTATATCACATTTTCCATTCTTCCATTGTTGAAAAAGTTGAATATTAGCTAATATCGTAACATAGTTTAGTTAGTGTATGTTTATAAGTTGAAGATATAGCGCCTATATTTTAAAAACATATCGATGCAATTTGCAGGGAGCGAAAGCCTATTATGTTAACGCTGATAATTGCACTACATAACGGAGCTAATCTCAGAATGTTCTGGAAAACTCAATATTGTAACTTACTTTCCAACGTAAGCTGTCATTTATGCAGCTACGTTAATACGTTATATATATATATATATATATATATATATATATAATATAGAGACATGGGAGACTGAAAGACATGGGAGTTGGCAAATTTGTTGCTTATACGTCTGCCTAATACGTTCCTTGTAAAGTTTGGTTTTTCGCACAATATATAGCACTTCTACGTTATGTAAGGTTGGAATTTTCAGTAATGACAACATCTACGATGCCCTCTAGCGGTTACATTTGTTTGTAACAAAGTAACTAGCAATCGCTATCCAATTTCTGGATCTGCATAGGTCACCTTCCATAGGCAAACGTTCCATCCAAGAAGTAACACAATCTTCATTACATCTAGTACTGCTGGTTTTATTTGGCACGTTGCGAGCAATATATGCTTAGCTGTTGCTCTCTATGCTAGTAACACATAAGAAGATTATAGGACAGGACAATAAGGTAATGCGGATGAAGATGACATAGTCAATAGGGCATTCTTTTTTAGGCAGCATATTCCAACACAAGAAATGATCTTTTACGGCGAACGAGCGCGTTTTTTGCTGCTTTGAAAACGTCTATCATATTTGCCACGTTTATATTTTGCAAAACATTCGCCATCAGTCGGTGCCCTGAAGCTGATTATGATAGAAACGACGCGACAGAAAGCTAAACGGACGCGGATGGGTTAGTAACAGGTCAATCCAGCTTGCTAGCTACGCAAACTATTCAATCTACTCAGACAGCCATGACTGAATTTGCATTAACAAGCTCGTTTGGTAACGGCCTAGAGCAGATGCTCGTGGCTAGCCGATCGTATAAGCTTCAATGAACGTAAATGTATGTATATGTATAAGCTGTTTATAGGTATATCATCTCGGAAATGGCTCTAACGATTTTTATTATCCCGCGCGTGGGGGCTTATAGAATTGAGCTCTACGCGACCGTGGCTGCAAAAGCGGACCTTCAAAAGAAATGATTACTCAAAGCTTTTAATCGTAGGGTTGACTAGAGTATTATACATATTTGGTGGTAGCTGAGAATTCTCGACAAAGTCGGTGTTACTAAATTGTTCAGCTGATCAGCTTCTCCGTGTCATACTGAAAATTAAGGTAATGTCTGAAAATAAATGATGGGAAAAGTTGCAATGGAACAAGATCGACAGCTAAACTTGTGCAACAAGGCCAATACAGCGTGGTAAAACAGGTGCGATCTGTGTTCAGATTAAGAGCTAGGTTTCAGGCCGAGAAAGTCGCCCGAGTTTAGATTAGGAAAAGTGAAAAGATAGGGTCGTCCAGCGTCCGTTATGTATACTTAGTAAGGACCGTACGCGAAATAGTGATGAATTAGTTCCTTGTTTTTGGGTTCGTGAATATAAGAGAACAGATCTGCGTGGTGCTATTTGCTGTCATGCAGGTGAACTGGCGATAAGCCCTCAATTCCAGTATTTGTTATAAACAATGTAATGATGTGTGTGAGCCGTTGGAGATTAGCTATTGTATTGCATAGATGATAAAAGCGTTGCATGAAAACTCCTTCAGACTCTACTGTGTCGAGTGATTTTTGAGCGAGCCCCATTTATCTGCAGAAGGACAATGGTAACGATTGCTTAAGAAGACTGGAAAAATCGTGATTTTCCTGCTACCCCGTTGTCGCTTCTGGGGAGACTATGCGCAGAAGAGGCTGGTTCTTGTCTTCGCCAATACTGGCACAGACAAAGTTGCTCCCTCTTGCAATTTTTCACTTTTTCCTGTTCAGTGTCCTCGTCGTCCGGCCAACAAATCCCCCATCTTATCTAAAGCGTCGCCTCCGAAAACAACTTTCTATGCAAATAACGCCATGGCAGAAAACGAGAATGTTGACTCGACTCACTGTATAGTCTCAGCGGGTAACAGGCCTGATCTCGCAACCTTCTTGACCTTTATTCTCGTCGTTCCTGAACTGGCAGGGTCTGCCGACAAAGCACCCGGAGCTCGAGTGCCCTGCTACACGTATTAAACAATAGCTTGAACATGTGGATATTGGACAGGAAAGGGGCAGTTGATTGAGGCAATGCAAGAATCGAATGCTTTTGGCTGGATCGAAATAAAATTAGACAAAATTAACGTACAGCATCTGCAGTTAACACTGCTCACGTTATAAATGAGCGTTGATGGCAGTTTCGTTTGGAAAGAAACGATACTACTTTACAAAAGTAAGTGTTTGTCACTCTACACTGTGAAGGTACGCAATATTGATCCAGTAAAATTGCATGGCCTTGGTCCTTGTTCGAGTCTAGATAGGAATAAAAATGATTCTAATACGTAGCTTTTTGTGGTAATCAGAACTGACATAAGTTCCCAAACATAAAATTTATCTGCAAAAATGAATCCGCCGAAAAGCAGGTCCTTCTAATCAGATTCTAACTACTAATTTAAACGACAGCTGTTAGCGTAAAGCGTTGAATTTTAGAATGTAAAACGAAACGATTCTTAGGATTTATTGGTTTCGCGTCTTGAACCTAGGAAGAAAGCGCCTAGGTTAGTCAACTAAGTAACGAAAGATGATGCGTCAGAACGTGGTACGCCGTTCAAATATATTCATTTTACCGCTCCGTCTAGCTTTTACCACCGACACCCATTGCCGGAATAACATAATGCTCTGGCATCCGTTCGGTGGATCATCGAAAGTAACTCCAAGTTTTATCCTAAATCGGCTTTTGTATGTATTTTGCATAATCTTACACTGAATATTAAGATAACCATTTCGTGAACTTGTTCGCTTCGAGGACAAATTGTAAGATTACGCGAAAAGAAATCGCCGATGAACGATTCTGGCTGTACAAAATGAATGAACTGTAATAGCGTGCAAGTTGGATATTTTTTTTTTTTTTTGCTATTGTCACACTGCGAGAGATAGCTGGTTAATTCCCATGCCACCGCTAATAGAATCTGGCTGTTTTGATAAATACGGCTCCTACTAGCTATCGTAGGTGTAGGAGATTTGTCAGGTTAGCGACCGGGCTGGGAAGTTTCGAAAGGACAAACAACTTTAATACTCTATAAAAAAAAATCGGCATTTTTATTGTATAGGACTGAATCATACCTTATTTTTCTAACAAATATTTGAATGGATGGGAATGTGAAGGTGATAGTTGCTGAGACTGTGGGACTTCGAAGAATAGTGCGAAGTTACGGCCCTTGACGACATGCAATAGGTGCTATATTTTGCTTTCCGATAGCAAGCGTATGCTCTAATATCAACAGAAAAAAAATAGGCTATCAAAATTATAAGGCTTCGTAAAGCTTTTTTATCTCTGGTAAGCTGACTGATAGGGAATTGAGTGACGCAAGCGAGCAACGTAGCCTCAGTACTAACAACATGACTCGCTTTTGGCTCTGAGGGTTCTGGCTGAGGCCAGAACTGATAGATCTGACGTGCACATTCTAAAACATTTTGAGATTAATGTTATAAGCACACTCTGAATAATAATAATTAAAGTAATGATGAAGGTATTATAGAATAATGTTTACTCTCCTTTTAATAAAATGTTGGGTTACTGTTGTTTTTCCTGTCGTTTCCGTATAAGGTGGTCTTACCTGCGACATATTTCAGTCAAATACGTAGTTGATACATATAAATAAATGCACATCCATTATACCTCTACAAAACGTTGTCCTTCCCCTTTTTTTTTTGACTAGTAGTAGTTTTTCATAGCACTTCACTGTCTTTTGTCCAGTCACAGTATGGCGGAGCTTTCAAGCTCTTCATATATAGATACATATATGTACTAGTTGATCGTTTGATCACCTAGTTTGTAACCCAGCTGACGTCGTAAGCCAAAGTTAGTCCTGCGGCCCGAAGTTTTGGAAACAGAGCCAACTAGGAAAAAACGAGTGAGCTGCTCTATTTTGTATATCAGTCCAAGCTTCGACAATCTTCCGACGGAAAGAAATACCAACGGAATCCAGATAGTCGAGATTATGGGTCGGGAAGTTAGCGGTGTTTTGTTGGCCCTACCCAGCGGCGGCAACGAGAACGAACTGGCCGTTCCCCTAACGCCAAACAAGGTACAGGACCGCAGGGATGTGACAACGATGGCAAAAGCAGCGGTGTCTCCTGTTACCAGCACTACCAGAGGGCAACTACATAATTGAGGACGCCAGTAGTAGTGGTAGGCATGACGCGTTGGTGGGCGAACCGACCGATCTGAACTACGAATATCCTTGGAAAGAAAGCACTTGGTCAGCTGAAGCAGCGCAACAGCGGATCGAGAACAATATAGGCGTCTATGTAAAGCTGGAACACAGGCGGGAGACTGAGCAGCATAGGCAAGCAAAATGGCTGACACATTAGACGATTTCAGAAAAAGAGAACGAAGGAACAACCATAAATAGCAACGGTTACCAGCTTTGTGCAACCTGACTGCCTAATATAACCTCGCGCACGGTCGTACGCTGGTCCATCGCAGCCTATCCTATATACATTAGAGCTTCACGGGCACGAGTGAAACACAGCTCAGCAACACTTCATCTTGCTGTTTTCCATCCTGGAAAATGTCACGGTTGGAAGCAGCAGGATCCGCAACAGCTGCGAAGGCTGGCAACGGGGAATTAACAGATATGCACACAAATACGGCTAGTACTTTAAACAACCTAATCATTGCTGAACAAAAGCTAAGTGAACCTTGAATGCATTCCATTTAGGCCGTCTAAAGTCCTTCTATTTAATTTATGTCCTTGAATCAGAACTGCGGATCGAGTAGACGGGACGAAGCGTATCTCTAGCTTGCTCTAACGAAGGTGAAAATTGGAAGAGGAGAGATAGAGGCAATAGGGCCGTTACAGAAGTAACGTTTTACAACGTTCATTTCTGCCAATACTATTACTACTACCTACTAGTGTCATTTGATTGAAAATTGCCCTTCGAGCGTTTGGCGAATAAAAAGATAAGAGCAACATGTCGGGAAGCCCTATCCCGTAATGGAGGAACAAGTCTTACAAAATCTCCGCTTCCCCAAGGTCCATTCGCACGACTGTCCCTTAAGGAAGCTGATAGCTATGATGATTATTATAACAACTGCTCATTTTGTATGCAAATCATATGAGGGCAAAGCGAAGTTTCAATTTAAAAAGAATTATAAGACCAGTACTCGGTATTACATACATTCATTTTGTCAACTACCTCAATTAACCAATATGTTAGTACTAAATGGCGCACTCGCTAGTACTTGTATGTGTATAACTGCGGTTATCATTTCCTTCCCTGTTCCATGCTATAATTAACATATAATATACATATGCCTAATAAATACAGTGGTCGAAATACTGACAGTAGATCCGAATCATTTTCATCTGTTCAAAGTGTGTCACATTGTTACTTTATCAAGTACTGGCCAGTTTATATCCCTTTATGTCCGTCTATCGTGTACGTTGGCGATGTAGTTTCGAAACAATGGCCTGAACACAGGAAGGGATGCGTTTGAGGTCATAATGAATTCAGTTGTGTCACAGGACAGCGGTCCTTTGCTTGTCGGTGATCGACTCTTTATATCACCACAACATTAACAACTGTAACATATCTACCATTGCCTTGCCGGACGCCTCTGCAACACCCCTTACAAGCTTTACTATCCCATTATACACTCTGAGCAAGTGTCTTCTCACAATGACGCTTTTCTAGTTGGTCTCCAGTAATATCGGCCCCTTTTCGCAGTTAGTGTCGTTGGTCTCATCACGCTCCACAACTGACCAGCAGGAAGAGGGACAAACACATATAGAATACCACCCTGCTCACATGTTTCGTTCTTGCTCTACAGTCTTTAATGACCATTCTTAATATAATAGGCTGGGCATCGATATGCTACATATGCACGCACGAAGCCTCTTCCACTGCCATGCGTCATCGTTTGCCTTTACGTTCGCCATCTTAGAAAATGGCGACAATCGGAAGAACTCATGTTTTCGATGTTCTCTTCTTCGTGAGCGTTTCCGTCAGTAAAGCCGTTTTTCAATCGGCTGCGAGAACCGTTTTCTGCGGCCGTTAAATTTTCGACTGAATAACAGAGCTCAAAGCATTTGTTCATTCGCTCATTCATGCCTCTGCCGACCAGTGTAACGCTGTCGTCAAATGCCCATTTAGCTGCAGCAAATTCCTCTCACTCGACTCGGTTACGCACTCGGACTTTTCTTTTCTCGCTGCCCCTTCTGTTATAACCACTCAGTGCGACTAGGTCACCCATTCCTTCGCCACTCCCAGGAGCACTCACGCATCCATCAGCTGGGGTAGGCAGGACGAAACAAAAGGCATTAGGCAACGCGAGCAGGCTACTCTAGCCTTCGTCCGGCCATTTACTGGAACTTGTACCACTGACAATGCTACTGACGAAGCAGCACTATTTGACTAACCAGTTAATCATTTTACTTTACACCTCCCTAGATGGTGTTCGTTTCGCGTGCGGGCCTTGAAGCCATTCGGAGTATGCGACTCATCCCATCAGCTACGGATGATATAGAGATGGCACAGACATAGAACAATAGGGGTTCCTTATGTTTAGGCCAACGTTGGCTAAGCAATGAAAGATCTACAATAGTGGTGAGGTGCGTACGAGAAGCGGCGGACAGCGTCTCATCTGTCTATTCTCGCTTTTGATCGACGGTAGCTATTCTACGTCCGTATTCCATCGTATGCCTCTATACATAAACCCTTTGGCTAAATAGGGCAAGGTGGGGAGAATTGATTTCCCTCGATCATGCCACGGATGTAGTTTGAAATCGTCTGAAACTATGTCAAACCTTACATGATATCTCTTCACCTAGAAAAAGATCACTTTTCTGAAAACGTTGCAGCCGTTACTATAGAAATAGATTTAGTTTGTTTTATATAACTCTAGTAAGAACTGTCTAAACTAAACGCTATGATGAAATGCAAGAGCAGAGCTGAACATAGGCACCCATTGGCTGAAGTACATTTAGCCACAAATAGTGCCGTCTACTATTTAACGATGCCCACTGGGCGAAACCCAGCTATTTAAGCTTTTTGTTGACATATTAAAATAGATTATTTCTCGCTGTCCGTAACGCATACAACGTTGCATCAATGCAGGATCTATATAGTGTGTACAACTATATTTTGTACCGGTATGGGCTGTAAGTCAAGCGAGAAATGTTCGATAAATTTGGATCTTCCAAAAAAAAGAGTCGCAAAAATCGTACGGAAGTTCCGTATATATAATTTACTTGTATATACAAATGTAACACTTAGTCAACTTTGGTCGAGTTCGGTAGCTAATAAACCGTGGAATGCGTATGTATTCTGTAGCAACATTTCCTCCATGAGTACTTACCCATTTTAATGAATTCTATGTAATCAATTATCATTAACTAGCTGAAAACCGCCCACGCCTCGGCTTACAGATTTACGTTCTTTGAGTCCTTTTTGCAGTCGTATATTTTTTGCTGTTTCTATGTAGGTAGAAACTGTACCCGAAAGTTAGTTTCCGCTATAAGTCGCACTGGGAAAACATGTATGTGCAACGAGAAACTCATTCAGTCAGAGGAATTCTTAAGCAATCAATGGGCAGTGTTGATCGGCTCTGACCGTTTCCGTCCAACCTCTTGTGCTTCGGTAATGTGCAAACCATTGTTGGATTCTGTGCTTTGGAAAAAATATGTTCTAGAATAAGCGCTGGAGCCCGGACCACGGGGCACGAGTTACTGTTAAATTTACGAATAGTCACTAAAAACTTGGTGAAACACTTGTCTACTTCACACTTCTATTCGATGTTCACAGTGTCACAGAGTGATTAGTACGTTGCCTAACACAGTATCTCTAGATTTTGTCGATGCTCGTAGCTTTCATAAATATCTCTAGGGGGTCGAACAGGTGGATTAGAGGTTGTTTCAAGTTTTCGGACGACCTGGATCCTGAAATCAACGGCGTGCTACTGGAATCAACTGTAATTTTCGCAGCACCAAGTCGATGGAAACGCATCAGAATGGCGACACACGTTTGGCGTTTTTTTCAAACACAGAGAAAACGTGAACTCGCAGCGGAAAGTGGAGTAGTGGACCGTTACCCAGTTCGAGCCTCGGTATGGTTGTGCGTGTGGTTAGTTATAGTAATTACGATGGTTGTCGTCCTGCTTTTGGGTAGGAAGATAAAGAGCCATGCGGCTTGCTACATGGGATCGGCTGGGCAATGCTGACTGAAACGGTAACTCTACCAATACCACAGCGCCATGCATTCCGCGACACTTGCGGCTGGTGATCGAGAGCGGTAGAGATCCACCATCCGGTGGATCAGCGTCTAATTGCCGATCGGCTTCACCACTTGATCCATAAAGAGTATCCAGTCGACAATAGTGTTGAAAGGGGCCCGTGCTTTGGCCAGCATTGGCCAAGCTAGGATCTGATGAGGAAGCCACTGCTTCGATTATTCGATACCATTGTGGGATCTTCCCTTTCGTACTCTGAAGCTTTCATGTGTTCCTTTGGTCGATCAATATCGAAGTTTTGCACTCAACAGCTGTAATACGAAGGCATCTATGTCATATTTCTAAAAGGTCTCATCGGGGATAAAAGCTCTCAGAGTGAATAGCGCCGTTAAGTACCCTTCAATCCCAATATTTTATACAACGATGTCACTTCGAACGAAATGCATTAGGGCACACAACCGATGTAAAATAAAAAAACTATTCACATATGATCCAATTTCGCTGAAATTGGGTCGAAATTCATTGTTATCCTCAATGTGCCGAACTACCTCGAATATGGACCGTGGACTATATTTATTTTTTACACATTTGGTTAGCCCAACTATAATTCACTGTTCATTTGTACAATTAATAGAAATAATACATTTCATAATTAACGAAACAAACAGATACGCCCGTGATTTTTCCTTTTAGCTTTTCTTTTTTTACAGACTATATTTTGTACTACACATGTGACCTTTTCCTTGCCCTAATGTTATTTATCTCTATACGAATTTAACTACAAAGCCCTGAATGATTTTCACATTAGCGTACATAAATAGGATACGTTGAGCACTGTGGCCTGCTAAATTTTTTTAGATTGAAGCACCAAACGTACGTGGCTATGGCATGGATAGGCCAAGTCAAATATTTGGAAGTACATGGGGCTGGAAACGCTTTCCAGTCTCAGTGAGATCTTAGTCAGATCTTTACGGCACTACGGAAGAGAGCGCGGGAGGCTCCTCTCAGGACTTCGGCCGATCTGAGGCCGAGCTCTGCGAATCAGATGGGTTTGCTCAAGCCCCGCGGCGATCTCACAAATGGGGAGAACACCGAGAAGCCGCAAATCGATGAAGATAGTCAATTCGAGACGGTTGCCGGCGCTCGGCTCTCTCACAGAGGGCAGGCGGGTTGGTATGAAATGCTGATTAGCATTTAATGAGGTATAAAATCGACTCAAGTACCGCGGACAATAATAATAACGACAATAATATGCTTCTATATGTCTCCTCCGAGTATGTGTGTATGTCGACACGCTCCATCGATCGGCTATATGGTGCATTATTAACACGTCGAATCGAGTTCGTGTGAAGGACGTCTTGTAACGACTCCTGAAACGGGAAAAGGATTTCATACACTCAGCTTAATGCTCAGCTATGGCAGGGAAGATTGTCGTCTGGACACCTTTCGAAACAAACCATCTTCGTATGTATATATATGATGCGAACATTTAGCCTTTTTTTGTTCAAAGATATCTTTACGAATTCTCCTATCCGCATATCGACGCTGGCTCGGAAGATGCCGTCAAATTTAAACCAGTACCATCAGAACTTGCAATATATAATATGCGAAGAGAGTTTCACAGTATTCTTTCTATTAATGACGGAGAGCCACGTAGGTTTGCAGTAAAGACGCGCCGATTGAACACCCACTCTTTCCGTTGTAGACTACGAGTCAGGTGAATTAGTCGAGCTTCTTTTCTGTCTAATATGCGGGGGCATCGAAAGCGGGCATCAGTGACATGGCCGATTATGGCACACGTTTGTCTAAGCTCTAAGGACTCCAAAGTTACACCAATCCGTCGAAATCATCAGTGTGATTATTACGACCGGCGGCTCCCATCTCCTGGTGGTAATTACGCACTGTTATAAAACGAGTTTCACTATGAGAAAGTCCAATATTAGACCCAACCCATTCAGCGTGAAGTTCACAAGGGTACCCGCAGCCATATAAAAAAACGCCTGCATTTGTCGACATTTTATTCTTATGTATTATGCTCGTACGCCTGTAGTACTGCCCCTGCTGAACGGAACTACGTTTCTTTTATCTAGAAAACCGACTCCTTGTCGACAATTGTGATTAAATGAACCTGGCGGAAAGAAATAGCTACGTGTATGAGTACTTTTGTCAAAAAGACGAGAGTTACGCAATCCCAGCACAATAAATGAACGTGAAGGTTTTTTGTTTCTAAACAGACAAGAACTAAATACTCCTCTTTACACTGGCTGCAGCCCTGGCTGTTTTCATGTAGCATTTCCTATGATTTTACAGTATCGTGTGTCCATTAGATTTATCTGTGCGTGCCATATTGTAGAAGCGATGATTTGTACATGCGAAAGCCAGGCCGGGGAAGGAAGCTATATCTAGTCAAATGTTCCTCAGGGGCCATCGTTCATTTTTCTTATGGCTTCTCTTGCTAGAATGAGTTGTTCAGATGCATTATCATTAGAGTTAAAGGGGCATCCGGCGCTGAAAGCTGTGGACGACAAGGGTAATTACGGCGAGGAAGTTTGTGGACCAGAAAACAGCAGCAGAACTCGTTCTCCACTTATTCATGCGCAATGACCAATTATTAGGATACATTTTTACTACTTTGCATTGATTCTCTTAATAAGTCCAATGCTTCTTCATTTTTAAGCTATTTTTTTTTGTGACGGTAAAGTCATAATCATATTTCATGTGTATCTGTGTTACGAATTGAGAGTACCCGAGATCGAATGTATGATCGTGTATGCGGTGACGGCACTTTTGGCACTTGCTGTAAGCTGAAAATAGAAATACTCACTAGCTCAAAAATAATGTCGAAGTTCGTTCTTGTTTTTTATTTAAACGCCTCACAAGTTTCCTGTGACCTTCACTGTTGCTATAGCCGCATAGGTATAATGCGTATCGATTATACAGATATATACTGTGACATAGACTCATCGAACCCCCAATTATTTCTATCTAGCACTTATTGCTAGCTCACTTTAAAGGCAAAATGAAGTCAAACACAACGCAATTCACCGCTGTTCGAGTATCACTTGTATATGCCTACGCGCAGGATCTTCCCCGTCCCACCTACTTTTCCCCCTTGTTTACGTCAATCAAGTACATTGCAAACACAAATGCTAGTAGTGGCTAAGATTCCGAAATGCATTATAATAACTGCCTGTCTCCGCATATAACAACATCCGTACCATGCGAATCAACCAAAATATACGCTGCGTACGACTCTGTCTGTCCTGACGTCTACGCTGAGATAATAACTCCTCGACATCAGAATTCCGTCCGCTCGATTCGGCAACTGCTTTCGACGCGTCGTATTCCCGAAAGTGCGAGAAGTGTGCAGGAACCAGGTCCCTTCATCAAGATATCCTTCGCTCTTACGAAAAAAGCGGACTATTTTAAATAACTTCCATGCACCAAAAGTGTATCATCTCAAAACACTTTCCTGAGGATGAAAGGTAGGGTAAGAGAGAGAGAGAGAGAGAGAGAGAGAGAGAGAGAGAAAGAGAGAGAGAGGGAGAAGACGTTTTAGACGCAACGGCTAGAGAGTCTAGAGGCGTTACCCATCGGCATGCTTAGGTAGGACAAGTTACCACACACCGGTAGGCACCTCCACCGCCAACAATCAGGCCCACTGATCTTTGACAAGTGCGACCGTGTGCAAATCTACAAGTTAGCATAGCCTTATGCATGCGTAACCTCCGCATATGATCCCCAGAAAATGTGTGCAACTAAGTGTCTTCTAGGGGTTATGTGACTGCGGGTGCCGTATTGCAACTGTACCAGGCCATCTAAGGTGTTCCGCAAGGTCCCCAAATAGCACAAACAGCGGCATCGGCCTGTGCTAGAGGATCTTTAGGGGACGCGTAGATGTGCCGCTCGGTTGCCCGAAGAATAACTGGCTTGCCTGGTCAAATGCAGAAGACAACCAGGGCTTGAGAATAGTTTTCTCTGCCGACAAGGATCGGCTTCCACGATACTACGTCCAAGTACATTTAGCGGCTTTTAGTTTGTGATTCGCGGTAGAGCGAAAACTACAGGACGAAGGCATATGGGCTGCGTTCACTGAGAATTGCTTGGTTGTGTCGGTAAAGGAAAGGAAAGGGGGCGCGCGGACTGGGGTGACCTCTTCCAGAAAGGAAGGCGGGATGCCACTGTATCATAAGTAGAATAATTAAGACAAGGCCTCTATCGATCGTGGCATTTGCCGAAATCGGACAAGGCAGTAGATAATAATACAGAAAGTCAAGGTGAGATTTTCTATGAGAAGCTGAAACCATTACTGCGACCAAATCCAATTGCTTAACCTACGCCTAATTTAATAGTTTTCTATCGTAGAAACGGCGAAATAGCGTATTGTACTTTACTTAATAGGTATACATAGCCACAGATAAACCACAGATTGTCACCACAGATTGGTTGACAAAGGTAGAAGGAATCTCTGCAAAATGAGAACGTATTGTAGATTCAAAACGTACTCCACCTTCTTATTTTAATCTCGTTGCCTCAAATACATACCATGATAACAATATAACCGTCGTTGTGATTCGATACAAACTAGCGGAATTTATGAATTTAATATACCCATCATTTATGTTTCACTTAATAAAAATAACTTCCTTTATTCTCACAGATTTTTTGTATTTCGAGTTCATTTATTACATCTTGTAATAAACATCGCGTGCAAATTTCTTATATATAGATTCTATTTCCCATACGTCAATCCTCCGCTGTTGCGTCCCTTTAGCGGCTCTTTTTATCTGTAGTGACATATCTAAAATACTGTAGCCCCTACTGGAACTATTAGCTTCTTCTTTAATTTTGACATAGAGCGGTTTGCATGGAAACAAGAGTTTCCCACGGGAAGCAGAGGCAGGAAAATTCTGTCTGGCAGGTCTGGAAGTAAATGGTCCTTCGCTCATCTCAGACCTCTGATAGTTACTGATAAGCAGATGGACGCTAGCGGTAGAACGGTCACGCAGAGCTAGGTACTGTGCCTGACTGCTTGGGGGGCAACCGGCTTTTGCAAACTAATAGTTATAGGCATAACGCTCTGATTATATAGCGATGGTCATAACTGAGTCGCCTGTGTCTCTATTACTTGTAAGTCAGATACGTCGTCTCATCGTCAGTGGAAAAAAACGTCAAAAAAGCTTGCAAACGATCCTTACCTGTTCGGCCCTGTTGAGCAGGGCTAAACAAGGGCAGGCTACTGTCATGTGCGAACAAGAAAATAACTTCTTCTGCTTCATCATCGCTTCGCCCTGTTTGTTTCCCTACTCACCAACATTAGCGTCCTCTTTTGCGTCGGCTTCTTTATCTGTTAGTGCTAATCTACTTCGGATTGCCTCAGCTGATTCCATTGCCACCGCTGCTGCTTCGAAGCGATTAACGAACGTGTCATGGAACGCGACGGTAAATCTGGTTTGTTGATGCCTAGAGGTATTCAGAAAATTCGATCCCATATTCATAGATTTGCTGCCTCCAGGGGCTGAAACCAGCTTTGAACTCATGCCTACGCTTATTCCGAAGCAGATACTTCATATGATCATTAACAGGAAAGCAAAACGTAGAGAGAGATGAGAAAGAACAAGAAATGTGGGTTTTAGGAGTTTTAGATCCTAACAACAGAAAGGTCTCGTCATATGGTATGGGGGGGGGGGGGGG
>NW_019213685.1:37080-63942 GCF_002532875.2 Varroa jacobsoni
ATACATAAATGCGTGTGTAAAACACTTGCATAGATAGCTGCCGAGTTAACAATACGTGACGTACGGATAGAATTATAAGAACAGAGTAATCCAGAGTGACTGAGTCGCAGTGCTTTGCCATGGGCTTGGAGTCATATATGTTCTCCTCGAACGCTGAATTCTGAATCCGCCTAAGCAGAAGTGGATGTAATGATGTAGGTAGTTTAGTTCGCGGACACCTGATTGGTTGAAATGTTATTGTTGACGTCGTTCAACACCGTTCTAAAAATAAAGAGTGTAACAACACATACTTATGGCACAGGGAAATCCACCATTTTACGGATAACTATGTATATTTATTAAATTGTACCCATAATTAAAAAGAGCACATTGAGTTTTCTTTGATTATTTGTGTCTTATTACCTTTGGGTTATTACTGGTAAAGAAAAAAATATGAAAAACAGATAAACTGAACAGGAGCCAACATTATAAGCTCACCGATCGATTTCCAACATGTCTTCCAAAACCTCCCTGGTTGTGATCAGCTAGCGGGCTTGGTACTTTTAAGAATGGTGTATCGACCTTATGGCCTTGCAGTTCATTGAGTTTTTTGTTCAACCATTGAATCACACTGTCCTTGTGAGCCACTTGTTTCTAGAATTTGGTTAAAACGGTTAAAGAATGGTTAAAATGTAGGAAAAACTTATCGCTAACTGAATGAATATAACATTACGTCACGGCATATATCCATGCTGTCTCCTTTTTTATATAGATACTAAACATAGTTGGCTCGCTTTACTAAGGGTTTGTTATGAGCCAAAAATGTCTAATAACGGGTACTATTAGTAATTATTATTAGAATTTATTGAGTTAGATGCTACTTACTCTGAGAGATACATAACTAAGATTTGGAGTGTGAGAAATTAAGTTTACAGTTATATACATATATATAATACAATAATAAAAATTCACTAACTTCAAGATGCTGAACTCTGCTCTCGTTCTCCTTGTTGTTGAGGTCGACGCCTGCGTTGATCCGATCTTTCAGTGCTTTGAGCTCCCTATCTTTGGACTCGATAACCTCCTCCTGCTTCATGATCACGTCGGACCGAACCTTCAACTGCAAAAAAAAAGAAAGCAGCAGGAAAAAAGAAAACATTTTTACTCATGTACATTCTGGATAGTCCTATATTTTTCTGCTGCTTAGTTTAGAACGACGAAAAATAACAAGTAATAATAATGTTTTGGAGAGCATTTTTTCTTTTTTGTGGCAGGAGAATGTGTTCGGCTTGCTCTCATAGTTAGCTTTACGCCTTCAGAACCTAATGTACAAATATCTTAATAAAAATAATTATGCCATTTTTCACTACATAGTTTATATTGATTATTTCAACCAAGTTGCACGGCTTAGAGAAACCGCATTAGTTCAGAAAGCCTGCCTTAGAATGATATGTCTTTATTTCGGTTTGGAGCTTCTGAATAATATCGTTTGCCTTGAGAATGTCATCCGACATCGTCTTTATTCCGGCTTCTCGCCTCTCAACCTGGCCTTGTTTATGTTCCAGACTTTCTTCAAGACACCTGAAATATATTCCACAACAGCTCACTATTGTAATAAACAGTTTCCGGCATTAGAAGTGACAAAATTTATTTTAAAACCTAACAAAACCCCAGCAGCCTTGTATACTTATATAATAGACAAATATTCTAAAAAATCATAGTGTAGCCTAACCAATAGCATAACAATACCACTTTAGGGAAGGAAACTAAAATAAAGATCGAAGTCGAAAAACAGTAAAGTACCTACGTTTAGTTAATGGCCTGATGTATCTAGTGTAATAGAATTTCTCTATTGATAAATTTCGCATTAATTTACATGTGCTCAACCAGATTCACACCAAAGACCTTCTGGTTCCAAATCCCTGCCCCTACTGCCCGTTTCATTCTGCGGGCCTTGCTCATAGAGGGAGTAAAAACAAAGATACATTCCGTACATGGATACTAAACTGAGCTAAAGCTGCCCCAGATAAGATGACCCCTGAGAATGGTTTAAACATTTAAAGGACTTTTTTCTTCCTTTAGCTGCAGTTTTTACTTTGAATACCTTTTCTCCATTTTGGCTTTGCAGAGATCCGTCTTCATGGCTTCGAGATCAACCTTCAACTGCGCGAGTTTCATGCGCAGCTCGCTATTTTCCTCAGTCGAATCATTTCGCATCATCAAATCCAGCCGTTCCTGTAGCATTCTGCATGTTTCTTTTTCCTGAGTAAGTCGAACCTATAGCAAGATGATAATAAAAAAAGGACCTTGAAACTATTGATGTGAAACGGTGCACATATTTTTTTTAACGAGATGAGTAAAAAACGAATTCTACATCGAGACACGGCTCACAGAATATGTGTTCATCACATTTATCAACATGAGAAAATACTATGCCATTGGAAGAGCTACCCCATACAACGGCGCAAGCACAAAATAGTTATTTCCAACCTAACCACCAAGACATGTCCCCGGGGTGCTTCCTAGTCCAGCCCAATTTAAGAATGCCTAAACTGATATATAGTATAGTCTTGTTGAGCGTACTAAATAGTTATCGTTATCGTGTTCTACAGCGAATCTAAGGTTTGTCGTTTAACCCTGAAGAAAATCTTACTATTTGCTAAATGATCATATCGATATCATAGGCAAGGGGTGATGTGACGAATGAAAGAAAACTAGCTGATGACTGAATTAGGAATTCATTAGAGATTCAGCACAACGAACCTGTGCTTGGTGGGCCTCGGCTTGAGCCTCTCTGATGTGTGTTTCCATAGTAGCTTGCTGTATTTGACCACTCTGAAGCTCATTCTCGAGACAGCGCACGCGTTCCTTGAGGGTCGCTTCTATATCGGACTTTTCTAAACACATTAGCTGCACCCGTTCGCTCATTTCCTACGAGTACAATTGGAAAATTCGTAAAACAAATTAGATATTTCATGAGAACTGATCATATAACTCCCAACAAAATCCATCGCTGAATTTTCATGGTATATCGATACTCATTGCTACATTTGGTTTACGTACCCGCTGAATACCATCTTTATCTCTACGCAATTCCGTCTCAAAGCGGTCCCGTAGTTGTTGCATATCTCTTTCAAAGTCAACCTTCATTTTCTCAATATGTGAACGTTGACTTTCCAATTGGCGTTCGTAAAGGCTCTGTTTTTCCACTAACTTTGCTTCAGCGGCTTTTAACGATGCTTCTAAACGTTCTTTTTCATTCTGAAATAGTACGTGTGTAGATAACGAGAAAATACGACATAGGCCTTACAGAATTCAATGTTTGTTAATTTAGGCATGTTTGAATCGGAGGAGACTACCCATCATTCAAATACGTTTGCAACTATCTATGCTACACACAGCTCGTACTAAATTAGGCTCGCCTAACATTACTTCGTAACGAGGTGAGCTTTACCTTAAGTCGAGCCAGTCTAGAAACCATGCTCTTTCGCACTTGCGCTTCATCAGCTTGGGAAAGTTGAACGCTGAGGTGCACGAGTTTCTTAAACCCATTTGTTTCAGTAATATGTAACTGCCCAGTCCGCGGAGTCCGCTCTACTTGCAGTTCACATTGATACCTGAAAGTGGCATAGTGGTTATTAGTAAAATTACACAGGCAATTTCATGGTTAGTTCGCTGTGCTTAGTGTGGGCCTATGTTGTTCCGTTTATAACTGCCAAGGACATTGGTATCGTGTTTTCAAAATTTTTACGAACCAATTGCACAAGTGCATACCTAGATACGTAAACTTTCTGCGTTCTGATGTTACACTGCAGCAATTGTAATAATGTTGTTACTCGGATCATTATTACCCATTGGCCGTCGGTGTCTCTGTGCGGTAGTGGATAGTGAAATAACTGGATGAACTGGGTAGTGAGCGAATCCCGAAAGGCACAGTAAAAAAAAACATCAAGAATCAATGCGCTCTTTCAGATGGTTACAGGAACTATGTGTTTCTTACTGCTTTCGATCGAGATTGAATTCATCGATTAGTTCTAAAGCAGATATATCTAATGACCTTTTTCCAGTAATCGCATAATGAGGAATGTTTTGCCGACTTAACTTCAAAACACATGATGGTCTAAGTTCGGATTCGAACTTAGACACACTTCGTTTCGTGTCTTCGAAAATCATTCGAGGAATCGTTCATCTGAAGTAATGCCTTACGATTTAAGTACCGTATGTGAAATCCAGAAATGCATTTAATGATCTACCAAAAAGAATACCTAGGTGTAGCGACGGTATCCTCGCCAGCGCACATCTGCAAAAGTTCTACCAGCCGCTGTGGAAAGCTTGCGAAGTCGATCAACAGATGTTGCTGAGTTTTTAACCTGTAACATATAGATATCTTATTCAGTTCATGTATAATATATATTTCTAGTATAACTATATTTGTATTTTTTGACAACCAATTATATCAAATAATTTTTCATTATTCTAGCTGTCCCCATTCTTGAAAATGCTCATTATTCTATTAATTCATCAATTAATAATTATTTAATCGAAATTATGTACAGAATAAAAAATGTACAGAACTAAAAAAGCGGAATACCCAGTAACGAACCAAACGTTTTAAGAGAAAAAATATTCTAACTATTCGGAACGCATTGCATATATTGCTATTCTTTAGCTATCAGTCATTCTGTCTTTGCTTCACACAAAAAGGGGCTCACCTCTGAAAGACATCGTCAGTAATTTGAACTGAATAAAAGATGTACGGATCACTCTCATCGAACAGCTGGATGTGAACGCCGTCACAGGCTCCAAAGAACGATGCAATTCCTGTCCCCGTCGAGCTCCGACGCACTTGAAGACGTAACCGGGTATTTCTGCAAGCAAAAATTAAAAACACTTATCATTGCCACTTTTTCTTATTTAATGAGTCGTCACACTGGTAAAAAGTTCATCGTTAATTCCACAATAATGAGATTAGCGATAGCTTACGATTTCATACGAACGATTATAGGTATAAGACTTAAACAAGAATGTTCGCAAGAAAGATCGGCTTAAACATTTTAGGTGGATTAAGCGATAGATTCATAACCTCCTAATAAATATGACTTGTTTATTTTTTTAAAAGATTCATGTGTAAATTATTTTAAACACTACCTGTTTCATATCGAGACCTTTGCCTTCAAAACTCTCCTCTTTATTATCTAGTGTGAAGCTTCCACTAACGTTTCTAATCCACAAAGTATCCACTTTTCGTTGTGGTTTGTGTCGAGTGAGTACTTGTTTCCATAATACTTCGACACTTTTTGAAGAAGGGGGCAAACGTTTTAAACGCAGCTTAGTGCAAAGCGCATTCTATGTATCATTTTGGTCACGAAATACTCAACCAGTTTCTACGGATTAAACATATTGCTACACAAAAAATATCTGACATGTGACGAGAACAAGCAACTCGTAATATCATTATTGTTGATAACGATCCGTTAGACACACATACACGCTAAACCATAAAGTAATATCATAACCGTGAAATATGGCGCGTTAATTGGCGAACCGTTGATAACGGTAGCTGCTTCCACTGCCACGGTTATGCATTACTAATAAATCGAAACAGAGTTCCTATGAATCGTTAAACCGGCTTTCTGCCGCTTTCTATTTATCCCAATAAAGTCTATGACAATACGCTCTTTTTATATGAACGAATTTATAGCCAGTACTTCAACCACTTGAAATCGTATATTCACTACGAATGATTGTCAAATAGAAATACACTACGTCTCATGGAATATTGCCATGGACACAAGTGTCGTTTGATGAATGATAATAATTTCACAGGCGGCAGTAACGGAACGATAGGCCGGAGCACCACGTCCATAATGAGCGAAGACCGTCATGAGTCCCGCCTAACGGTCCCCGAAGGGAACGTAAATCCCCCTTACATATGAAGACCTCCGACGGTGGGCGCATAGGCATCATGGAAGAAAAGGATGCCGTTCGCTCTCAGGGCTGCCTTGAAAGATGGTGGATGGTGAAAGTCAACAAGCAACTTCTCCGTTAATGCGAATAAAGGGGTCTCATATTAAATGTGGAGTTGTTCGGCTTTATTACCGCATCACAGCCGACCATTAGGAATGAGGTCAAAAAGGCATCGGGGGACGTAAACAGAAGAAAACCAAATCAATCACAAGAATTAATCTAAATACGCAGCCCTTTCACACGCATTACATAACATTTGGAAACGAAATCTGAAAACAACGCAGTTTTTTATATACCGACAACGATTTATACACTGTCAGTCATCTACGAGGGTTATGTAACAGCTTACAAAGTACTATGCATCATAAGCTAAATCTTTAGGTTACAAGCAACGACAGCACGAAAATTCCAATCAATTAAGGATTCAACTTGTCGTGAATACAGATATAAATTATGGTCTATGTAAAATTTATTTATTAAAAAAATGCATGCAGATATTTTATAATATAAAGAGTAAAGTAACAGCGCTGTTCGTAAGGTAGATGAAATTCGACGCTTTCTGGACCTGCCCTGTACATAACTCAGTCATCAAAACAAATAGTCGTAAGAACAGTCTTGCTGCTAAAAGTTATCTCCAGCAGCAAAACTATAAGATTATTTAACAAGAGAAATCATAAATGCACTAAATTTTTACGAGTAAGTTTGTTTTGCTAGACATCAGTAGCATTTGACTACTCCGTATGTAATGGAGCATAATTAAAGGAAGAATCGGTTTGCAAGTGCGTTATAAACTCGAAATTAATTCGGCAATAAACGCTTATCCTCTCTGACGAAATTCATTTTAGGTTCAATGATTCAATTTAATGAGATCCGCCACTTCTTAGTTATCTTACTATTATGTTATTGTCTAACGTTATGAGTTTATTATACTGAAGCGTGTATCGCGTTTAATCCTCTGTATTATGACATATATATATATATATATATATATACGACTGATACGTCAAGAACGGCAAACTTTAGCTATTCCGCTAAAAACAACTAAATTGTATATACCGCGCGACTTATTGCTAGCAATGTATTTTTCACTACACTAATGTCCTTATGTCGTTCCATGCTTTTTTGCCCATCCTCACGCTGCACTGAGATACTCGAGTCTCCAGTCTCACCTGTGGATCTCGTCCTGAACTTTTATAAGCAAAGTTGAGTCAAACATGAACGTATCCTCATGGCTTGACAACATGTCGTACAACATTTTGCTGAAACGATCCAGAACCGGCGAATAGTCAAGCTTTAAGCCACCTTCCAGTCGATCACAGAGACATATACAGTCTCATTTGATGAAATGAACATAAAAACAAGTCATAGGAGCACTATTAACTAAATGACACCATTCTAACGGATCGAGCACAGGCAGCGCCAAAGTCTGTTTGTTCGAACGGCCCGGACGCGTCGCAGAGCGAAGGATGGATAGTGGCGCCAACAATTTCAAACTGAGGGCTCTGAAAAACCGGCTGAAGGCAGCGACATGCGGTAGTTAACGGATAAGGCTGTATTCCTTTCTTCAATCGTACCTTTTATAGATGAGGTATTTTCGTGATCATTGACAAGCTGGGTGCGCAGTTGACCTTACCGCTACCTTTCTGCTGATAATAAGGTTTTATCCAAATAAATATTCTAGCGACTACTTTCGTTCTAAGAAGTTGACCTTTCAGCTATAAGCGCAGGCTACATTAAAGGTGTGTTTGTACCATAGGAAACGTACGGTACTCTATGTGATTATGTTTAATGATGTTCTTTGGATTTGGTTAATCTTACGTAACTACGATAGCTAGATTCTCTGTGCATATGGAAATTATAACGCAGGAGACAAACTTAAAAAATGAAACTTTTACAAAAAATGGTATATTATTTTGCTTAATTTGTGTCTGGGAAATCCTTTCGAATAAATGCAACGGCCTAGGGCCAAAACATTGAATGGCGTTCAGTTATCATCTTCACTAACATGTTTTTATTAAATTGTTAAATGTTTTCTATTAATATTTTTAAGCACATTCGGTTTATCACGTATTGCCCTCCATCATAAATAGCACTAAAATTTTGATGGATTTCTATTAGAATAAATTGAATAAAGAAA
The DNA here is from genome assembly GCF_002532875.2 of Varroa jacobsoni. Lineage (NCBI taxonomy): Eukaryota > Metazoa > Arthropoda > Arachnida > Mesostigmata > Varroidae > Varroa > Varroa jacobsoni. Next base: position 45,164 of record NW_019213685.1, read on the forward strand.
CCGATTGACAAATAAAAATTCGCGTATTTGATTTTTTTATACGAACCAGACGAAACCAATCAATAACGAAACATGGTTAAAATTTTTGCAGAAACTTCGTTTCTGCGCGTGTTGCTTGGAAGCGAACTTACAAAAATTCGCGCCACTTACCCCCCTCTCTTTTTCATTAATCGGAGTCCACATGCTTTGCCTGGCCTCTCTCTAGTCACAATAACAGACCGTTCTACCTGTCTACCATTTGCTTTTCTGTCTTCACTAATTTAAATAATTTCCTTTTTAACCAAACACAATTGTCCGCATATTATACTTCCTAAATAATGCACGAATCCAGTACTGAGAAAAGATTACGTGTTCATCAACTGAAAATCGTGTCTACCAGCCAAAAACTAGTAGCGTCGCCGGCAACGCAACCGGACTATCTGTTGGGCAGGGATCATCGTTTGCGATCGTGCCGCCAGCTGCGTGTCCACACAAATCGACACAGGCGCGCCCCTGTAGATGCAGCTGTAGACACAGACCAACGCATGCAAGCGATGCGAATGTCAGCCGAATGAGAGACCCAGATGATCCGCGGCCCATAACAAAGATGGCGCCCACCAGCTTGTTGCCATAGGAGAACAAACCAGCGGCCCCACACAGAGAAAGACCACCGATTCAATGGCCACAAGCCCGCAGAGAGAATACGGGGTAAGAAAATCACAAGCGACGAACGAACTAATCACAGCAACGGAATCATACCGCCGTGACACAACAAGAGATTGAAGAACCCTCACAACGAACAGCGGCAATAATAGTGTTTGCTGTGCGAGTGATGTCATTCGGTCTTTTTCTTTGCTTATGGAATGAGATACGGTGCGACTGAAGCTGACTGCTAGTTAATGTGTACTAGTAAATCTCGTGTGGTAGTTTGGCATCGATCCTGTTATTATACGTGTATTAGCGACTTTAGAACTCGAACTCTGATCTCATCAGTGTGACACACAGTGCATCGTCCTATAACGACAGGACAACTGTGTCATCAGCCCTACATTTCTATGGCAACTACGACCAACGGCAACGGTTCTAGTTCCATTTGTGCAGGGCACTAGCGAGAATACTCTACTACGGTAAAAACAGTTGTATAGTGAAGAAACAACTAGCAGTGTCCCGTGTGTTCTCGTGCTAGACTCGCTACTAGACTCACGCTTGGGATTCGCTGCAATCAAGCAGAATAGTAGGTGAGTATCGACAATGTAACTAGTATTTAGTATTGGTATTTTATTAGAACAACAACTAGAAGCGGCTTTCGTGGGCTAGCCCCGCCATAGTAAGCAGGTCCCGTTTGCTTTTCAGTCTGAAACACGAACTAAATTTAGACATTAGAGGGTACAGGGGGAGTCCGCGAAAGAACTAGCAGTGGGCTAAAAGGTTTAGGACTGGCGGGGGGAGGGGTAAGTCGAATGCGCAAACTAATAACGGAATACATAGCCACCACGTAGCTGCTGCCACCACATGAACTGCTGCAAAACCCACATAGACGAGTGTTCAGAATGAAGATACATCACTTAACCGGAAATGTACATAGCTCCAATGAGTGTACAATAAAATGGGATGGAAGTTCGGCGGACTCTGTTTGTGAACGAACCCTTAGCAGTGTTAGTACTATTCTCGTACGCGCAAAACGAAAACTTCTCGTTTCTTCTACTTAAAATGTATTTAAAGAAATAATAATAAAGTTTGTATGTAAGCTTTTTGTAGATTAAGTAGGCTAACTGCATTAATGTTGTTAACTGTTTGTAAGTAATCGAATGAACGTAGTATATTTTGAAGTTGACTATCTTAATCCATATTGATGCTTCTAATACCTAAGGTAATTCATATAACGTAAATAGACCGAGTGTAAAAGTTAAAAAAAATCGAATTACAAGAGTAAACGGCGAATAGAGCGTAGTTGTGAACCATAGCACAAGCCGATTGTTTTGAGGATACACGAGGTCCATCCAAATGTTAGTTTAAGCTACACTGTTAGCAGTTGTACTCAGTTCATCAATTATGTCACCCTGAGGTTTCCAGCAATACCCCATATTATAGGGCAATGCTTCAGAGCTTGCGATTCTGTCGAGTTCCCATTAGGCAAAATGAAATGTAGCTTTTGTGCGTACGCTTAATTATGTGCACGCATTTGTGCTTCGAAATCCACTGTTTCATATTCTTGAAAACTTTTTGGGACAAACAAAATGACACGAAAGGGAAAACTCCTCGTTATGGAATACTGACTCCTTATATCGCAGACTGATAAATTCAGAAGGCAAGATGCATAAAAGTTTTCTTCGTAAAGTTTTTTTTTTTTTTTTTTATTAGGACGTAACGCAGGATTTGAAAAACGTCTGGGAAACCAATCACAATGCCATCAATTGGAAAACATTTGTAGCGCGTCGTATCCTCTTGCTTGTATGAAATACACTGCGGTGTAGCGTACTAGATGGATTTCGTTGAAGTTTTTTTATACCATCGATGATTCTGGTTTTTTGTAAGCATCGTTGGTGTCATGGGTGCTATTTCAATCACTGCTTTATGTCTGCAGTCAACTGCGCTAATTATACCCCGTTTATTATGGCTACTTCTGCTGACAACCCTTGTTGCGTTCGTGTTACTGTTGCATGCCATTTTTCTCTGTTTGTAGATATGGGTTAGGCGGTGCAGATACTTCTACAATGTCGTTCTAGCGGTGTTGTGGCCCGGCCAGATCCGCTGAGTTTGTCAGCAGATGCCAAATTAGAAAGCTTGGAAACGGGCTGCGGTCTATCGTACGTTTTCGCTGATCGGCTTGCTTGGACTACAACATCCTCGGTCGGTCAGACAGCGGCTAGCCGATCTGTGTTCATCGGCATTTTCGAGACAGTGGGACATATCGCCCATTGCAACAATTAACAATAATGGGAAGCGACTGCTGTAAGCCCTCGAAAGAGGATACGGTTGATCAGCAGAGTTGTCATCATACGACCGACAGCGCTTATCAAAGGCAGCTAGGTAAGTATTTCTTACCTGATACGGCTTTTTACTTATGAACATGTGCTTTTCCTCATTACGACAACCTACTCTTAGATGATAAGAGACGTCATCTCTTGAGGAAATCTGTTAACCTTTTTCGTTGTGTGAGTGTATGTGTACGTTTTTATCAGTTCAGTATGACGTATGTTTTTTCCACGTGAACAGACAGACAACGCCTTGCATCGAAAATTTATTCAAGAACTATGACAATTTTATTGTGCATATCCTACATGAATGAAATATTTATTTAGATTTTATTATTTAGTATTTAGACTTAATAGGCGCATTCGGATTATATGTGGTAAGAGGTAATTCCATGTAAATATATTTCGAATCACTTCATTTCTTTGGACAACTTAATAATAAAAGGTTTAACTGAGACATCAAAGATGAAAAAATTATACAATGAGTCTCGGTTAAGATACAAGCTGTCTATCGTAAGATTCAGATGATTTTGGTTCTTGGGTCACATTAAATCTCTATCTATAGTGAAGTCCGTTGTTCATGGTTGGTTATTTATCTTTGTGACAAATCCACTTTGCTGTAGCAGCGTTGCTTGAATACTTGCATTAACTGCAACCATTTATAAGTGTGTATTCAAAACTTCGAAGCGAACATGTCCCGCGAAAAAATTTGTGCTTGTCTTATAGAATGGGCTAAGCTCAGATGTTCCGCACGTTCTCCACATTGCCAGTACTTTGCCTAAACACGTTTTTTGGTCCACCATAATGAACACCTTACTTATTAAGAAAAGTTCACGTCAGCTTTGTAATAAGTAATGCCCGTTTGGCAAAGCGACCTTCGGCAGAGCATGTTTAAATCTTCATGTTTGTTGGAGTGCGGTATTTTGCATTTCTTTATATTAGTTTCTTTATATTAACATTTCTTTATATTTCGGTTTATATTAGTATTTTTCAGTATCCGGGTTGATGCACCGATTACCTAGTGTCAGAGGCATCTACGAATGAATGTTTTTTAGTTGTTTTGGCGTTAGACATTGGCAGGTGCTTCGTTAACAGTACTCGACTCTTGTAGTCTTTATTCGAACCGTTTAACGTGATTCAGGCCGATCTCAACAAATGTGTGCTTCATGCTAAGCATCTAGATTTTTAAAGTTTCGTCCGGTTCTGTAAAGAGTCGGCGAATAAATCCTGTTCAGCTAATTGAGATAATTTGTGCCGCGTCGTTGAAGCCATCGGCAGGAAAGCAATTAATTTTCCTACGCGATCAAGAAAGCGTCGATGATTACCTTTGTGTGGTCAATTTGGTCCTTTTTTAAAACAGATTCCTGTTCTGCGTCTCGCCAATTTCATATATCTCGAGTCTTTTCTAGCTGAGACAAATATGCGCCAGTCTACTACCTAGTGACATTATCGATGAAAGTGTGGTAATCTACACACAGTGACGATTTGACCCTGCCTGCTGCCGAGGTGAGGATAGCTTTTTCATCTGGCAGGTAAAAAAGAAAGAAGCTGTCTCTCCTTTTTTTGCAAGATAATAACAAAAAACGATGCAATATATCTTCCCAGGTGAGATTTCGCTAATAAGGTTTTACTTTGAGTTGTTTGCAATGCTATAAGTGAACTGGGTTTTTTTGTATTTTTATTTATAGTAAGGTCTACCGTAAGATAAGTGTTTATATTTATGCTTATGAAGGCAAGTTAGTCTTTTTTTTATTAATTTTCATTTCAGGTATTTTTTTTCCCGTAATAGCTTTGACTCTGGTCTTCGACTAGATGATTTTCAAGAAATCACATTAGCGGATATTTGATATAACTTAATAATAGCTTTGCAAGTAAACAGCGAAAAAATCTGAAGACGCATTTTGTGGAATCTGCCTTTTTCTGCGGCCAATTGTAACTTTCGCTGACCGCGTCCACTCATCGCTTGACACAGTATAGACTTAGGGTACAATTAAGTCCTAAATGTTTTATTCCCATATAATATCTAATGATTCCTAATGATGATCTATGATTCTCGCTATGCTAATAATGGCCGAATTAACTGTCATTGATACAAAAAAGGTCATTGCAGGCACTACAATCTAACGGATGTATTAACTCCGAGTTAAGACAGGCCATTTCGGATATTCAATGAATGTTGTCCGTCATCTGAATTAAAATAGCATATCAGTACTCTACAAATGCGACCTCAATATCAATAATTGCATAGTGGAAATCAAATACAGCATTGTCCATACCTATAGCTTTCCATAGTGCTAACGAGGCGGCACTAATTTGTCCTTAGAACTCGCTTAGCGCGCGCAACTGTCTCTAAACAAAACTAGTTGTCCAGCAGTTTTTTTGTTGTGGCTACCATGGATGTTTTGGCAATCTTTTTGTTGCATTCCCATTGCAGAGTATTTCCTTCCGTATAGCCTTCAATTTTAGCGTGTCTAATTTAAGTTAGCCGCTGTCCAATTCCGATTCCCCCTACAGTACCTCTCGCCTTAAAGTTTTTCCTACTGCTACCGTTAGTAGCTGCAGTAAGAAAAAAAAAGAACAGGCTAATAGCCGCCCATACTCCTATACAGAATCAATGGCAAGCAGCGGTTCGTTCCATGGAGAACATTTGTTGGACGATGCTTAGATGTCCTTGCATTAAAGCGGAGTTGTATGGTACTTGAAGCGCAATTTCGTACACTAAAATATGTATATTACTATAGAGGCTAATAATTTTGATGAATGCTTGTGATTGTATTTGAGGATGCGATAAGGTCATTTATGCCTTGGGACGTTCCTCGTCTATTAAAAAGTCTAGACAGGACTACGGTAGTTCAGAGCAATAGACTGTATGGTATATAAAAGATACTTGCCTTCCAAGTGTCGACAAAATGTTACTGCGTCATTTGCTTTGTCCGACATATTCCTTCTGTAGGTGCTTCTATGTATTATTATATAGAAAGAAATATTCATACTGAGAGGTGTACAGATAAGAGTCTTTTTCTCATAAGCCAAGCACATGATATTTTTTCCAATAAGTTCAATGTTATATTTTCTACATTACATTAATGTATCTCTGTCGATTCTGTATCTCTAAGAGATGATTTTAGTGGTAGGTAATTCACGTAGTTTATGAATAATTAGACAATTGTTAAGGGTTTTTATTGAATAGCCTCCATCGCGTGAAGCCGTAAATGAAAAGAACAGAATATATCTATATTCAGATTCTCAACGCTTACAAAACAAGCTTACTAGACTGCTCAAGTAGCCGTACTTGTCGTTCCCTAACAGACTGTAGTTCTAGATAAAGTCTATCGCAGATGATTAGTCATCTGTTATAAAGCTATTGGTACGACACACATTAATAAATTATTAATGGTCTGTAAATAACTGACTGCAAACTTCTTTCTTTCTCTCCCGCTCCTTTTCTGTTTGTATTTTGCTATATTTCTGTGTGATCGGACGGTTTAGGTGAGTCTGTTTTGGTGGAGAAGTTGGTTCGGGATGCGTTGTCGGTAATCCGCACCCTGGTAGACCACGATCAGGAGCCGCCTCTCTTTCTAGCACAGCTGGCGACGATAGCTGATCGTGACTGGGTCCTTGTGGTTAGATCATTGTGTCGTGCTATCCCGCTTGAGGATGCCCTTGGTCCGGCTGTCATTTCGCTAGTACTCGACGACTGCCCCCTTCCCAGTAAAGAGGCACTGATGGGTGAGTTCGTGACAACGAAACAGTGAAGCAGTATGTGAAACCACATTTAAAAAAATAACATTTTAGTGTAAACGAAAAAAAAACAGCGTGTATGGTTGGATAGTCCTGTATGTGTTATTCGTCATAAAAATAGTTGTTCTAAAAGTTTGGTTTGAAGAGATAAGCACAAGAAGAACGTTTGATTTTTTAAATGCACCAAAGAGAAGTCCGTTCGAATCTATAGGGTCTGATATTATTATGAGTATATTGTAGTGTAACTAAAATGTTGGGTAAATAGCGAATATAACAGGTAACGATTATGCCCTGCGGAAAAGTAGTGTAATAGTATTTAATTTTTCTTAGGTAAGTTATACGAGAAGTTACAGTTTGGATACTGACCTCTGAGACTCGTTGGTCAACAAGTAGATACGGGGAACGTGTAAATGTGATGTCAGTTACGCTAAATCGGTTGCTGTTTGGTGGGCTCTCTTTCTTCTATGACTATATTATGAAATCGGTAATAATCTGAACAGTGCTACATCTATAGTAGTTTTCATTAATCGTGGTAAATAGTGATAGACGAATTTAAAAAAATTGATGCCGTCGGTTACGTGAACACAAATTTGTCCATAGGCCGACCTCTTGTTGCGCTTATGCAAACTTTGTCTGTCCAAAATAGAAGAAGTCATGCTGTTGCCATGCTGAACGCGTTATATGCCAGTACCTACCTCGGTAAAATACTTGGTATAGATAGTTAATGCTTAATAGCAATGTTGATTGTTACCTTCAGATTTCGATGCCTCAAGCTATAATGAATGAACTGTGTTTTGATTAGGTTATTTTCTTTGGGGCCTTCAAGCATGTTCATATCATCCGACAACGTCTCTGCCTATGTGAGAATTATCTCTAACACCTGCACCTCTTCTTAGTTTGAGACGCTACAGTTTAAACTTTAGATTTCAAACTGGACTCCTCTACACGCTGTAATCGCGGGGACTGGTGAGCATTATAGACTTGTTCAGGGATCTAAGCTTTGGAGTCTTCTTTTTAGCAAGCCTTTATCAAGTTACTTCTATATATACTTGTAGTTACCTATTATTTATGACTTAACTAAAGGCGCTGCTGCATACCACGTCTAATACCTGCCTGGGATATCTCAAGCAAGCGTTTCGGTTTCTGATAACATGATAACAAGCTAGCGATCCTTAAAATTCAGTCAAAGTTTTGGTACAAGCAGCATTTAACAATTTCAAAAATAGACAGTTTACGCGAAATTCACGTTTCAGCCTATACGATATTCTGATTTAAATGAGGCAAATATGTCTGAGTAAAGGTAACCATTCGAATCCAAACTAGAGTTGTAGAAATGCAACAAATCAGCATGAGAAAAGGTAGATAACTATTACTGAACCTAACGACAGAATAATTTAATCATAAATTGAAGTTAAACACCGCATTGTACTTTATTTCTAGGCTTTCTTAATTTGTTTGTTGTGTACACAATTTTGTGTAGGTTTGGTATACCTTCTGACGACGGTTCCTAGCAATGAACCTGCTTACGAGCGTAACCTGTGCGTAGCCTTGGCATGCGTTGCTGACAAGCTTGCAGGACCTTCTGCGGTAACTTTGCTCAACAAAACGACTCTGACTTTCCTGACAGATCGGCTCGACTATAGAAAAAGTCCGACGACTCAGGTGCATAGCGTTTATTAAATGTTGTTGTTCTGACGGATATTAAAAAATCGGTTTTGTATCACTAAAACTTTTGTATTGTACCTTAGCTTCGTTGAAGGCGGATAGTTTGACACCATAGAGACGAACGGTTCTTTTAGTTTCAAAAATAGTGCTTCGGTTTGGCACGTTATTAGTAATAATATACCGATACGTTTTAATTATTTTTTTAGTGGTTAGTATGAAAGTCTCACGTAAAGTTAAAATACGGAATGTTGCGCTAGATAATCTAATGATATAGCTCTTAATCAATTAGTCTGTTGCTAGGAATATTTTGTGATTGTTACATAGATGCGATACGCAGACTAAATGTTTCTTTGTTCAATAGTCGTCGTTTTCGGTTTTTCACAGCTAAGTTAGGAATTATCAATTACCTTCTTGTAAAAACCTTTTACGTCTTAATTTATTATATAGTACTGACTACGGTCTTTGTTGGCTTGTTAGTTAAGCCGTAAGAGAAATAAAGGAAAGCCTAAAACTTTTCCTCCTAAGGACAAAGCATTTCAGAATTAACACTTTCACACTGGGCTGATCTCCCGTGTTAATATATAATAGGACAACAATATATTAAGTTGTCGGTATTTTTTTTAGCTAGATGGCTTCAAAGTCATCTGCCTCAGATGATATAAGTCTCATCCTAATAATGGATCGACGTTGGTGCCATTTGAAGGCAAAGATCTGGCAATAGCAGACGTGCTAAGATTGTTAGAGTTCCTGTACTGTATAGAACGCCTTGAAGATAAATGAAATTTTCGAAAAAATTCGCTGTGTTTCTTAATTTTGTTACGTTAACGGTACAAATGCCGTCCAGACGCATAAAGAATGTGTGCAATTTGTGTCTAAGGTGCGCGATCGAAACAAATGGCTTGAAGACGGTTCTGCCGCTTTCATTCTGAAAATGTTTATGTAAAAGATGCTCCGCGTAATGAGTGAATAATTACGGAAAAAGATTGATCAAATTATTGCGAAAATTGACTAAGATCGATACGTGAGTAGCCATCATATCACCAAGGAACTAAACATTTACTACCACACAGTTTTAAAATGAAAGCTACTATAAAGAGGCTCGATGTTTATGCGTTACACGAATTAAGGCGAAAAAAAGCGCATCATATACGACAATAATGCGCTCTACAACTTTTTAGTAAATACCAGACGGACACCAAAGAAGTGTTTGATGGAATTAGAAGAGAATAGTGCATTATGAGTTTCTACTACCCGAAAAAATGTGGATTTTGAACTATATCAACAACTGGCAGGCCTACAACGAGCTACTGAAAAAAATCAATTGAAACTAGTGAACAGAAAGAGTGTCGTTTTACATTACATACAATATTAGGTGTTAGACAAAAACTGGGAAGACTTGGGTAGGAAATTTGAATGTACCTGTCATGTTCAATTAAATTATGATGTTTACATAAAAAAAAAAACAGCAGAAAGTCAGTGATCAAAATGCCACATACGCAGTTTGTTAATATTATTTCAAAACTGGAAAAACATTTGATTTAAATTTGCTTTTAAAATGGTCAACAATTTCTTCAACAATTATATATCGTTAATGCTAGCTTGGCTATTGCTACAATTTCAGCAGTTACATACTTTAGTAACAATATTGTATAAATTATTCGGTTTTTTATCGCTAATTTGCATTGATCAAAGATAAACGAAAGTTTGCGTTGACAGTGTGCATATACTCATATATGATATAAATCGATAAACAACTCAGTGTCTTTGGCATTCTGCTTCCATGCCGGGCACTGCTCCAGAAATAATAATCAGTAACTGGAAAATGACGATAATTAGAAAAAATTGTAAGTAAAGCGAAATAGGTTGTTTTATGACTGTACGTATTAGGAAGAATCAAAAGTACCTTATTAAGTCTCAACTCAGAGTTTTGCTGATATATCCTATTTAATTAGATAGTGGTTGGTAAACTGTAGAATTGATATAATCTAGAAGGCTCGTCCCGCGCTAATGATGCAAAAAGTAACAGGTCAACCAGCTAGTTATCACAGTTGTTTCGCTGCTGACATGTTTGTTTTGTAGTAAAGTTTGATGTTATATACGCGTTCCTAGAAAGTCATTCGAAAGCGCCTTTGAAACGTATATCGCATTACTTAGATAAATAAATTACTACTAATAATGGTTACAACCGGGGTATAAGAGCCACCGATGTTAGAATAACACTGTAGTGGTAAGGGGGTAATTTAGTTCCTTGAATCTCAGACTGGATTGTGAGTGCGACCTTCTCATGACCTAAATAAGTAAAGCGTAAAAGACTAGCCATATTGTCGATAACTAACCATTAGTCATGTTAGCAGCATTAACACTTTATCATCAAGTCTACCAAATCATCTTCAACGACCTGCCTCGACGAGCTCTCTTATTTGATCTCGAGTGAGATTTCTGGTTTGTTTAATGATGGCGGCGTGTATCACGCTAAGGTGAAATCCCGATGAATCACTGCAACGAACAAGCTATATGAAACCAAAAAAATTGTAGTAATGTAAAGATAGTCGTTTTTTTTTTTTTTATCAAACTACTGTACTAGCATGTATTCGGTTATACATGTGGACGACTGAGTAGGGGGTTAGTTACTGAGATGTTACCTTTTGTGTATGCTACAAGTTGAAATACATGCGTCATTGTAATTAAGCAAAATAAGGGCGGTGGGCTATCAGTTTGTCCCATAAGCAAACTGGTTAATTACCACCGAGGGCTATAAATAGAACTGCTGTTTGACGTGTCGCCATAGGATATTCGCTATCTGGGGTATTAAAGGACCGCGCTGTAAGGGAGGTGGGTTGCGATATAAGCCGAGCCTATATTTTTCTGTCCCGTGGTAAAGAGTAGGTGGAGTGGGGAACGGCGTCGATACCCGTGGGCCAGCAAACCGAAGTGGTTCGCAGTTGCCATAGGCCATCAAGAGCCTTATAGTATTAGTACGTCGCTCAATAGTAACAAATCTCTGCTAGGGTAAATTAAACAGCGCGCGCTATCAGCACCTGTCAGTATTTGAGCCCACGCCGCCTTGCGTCGTTAACCTTGAGCTTCTGAAACCATAGGGCCATAAACCATTCAAACGCAGTTGTCCCATACAACTGACCACGCCGAAGTTAATGTCAAATAACTAATATAATAATAAATAAAAGATTATGCCACTGTCAGCAGACGGCAGCAAATATTAATTCAAAAAAACTTATTGTTGTCGATGCTAATGGTTTTCGTTGATTTTGCGTCACTTGTTGTTAGCTGCATTATTAACTACTGTCAAATACCAGGCTAATGTAGGGTTGGCATACCACGACGTATAGGTGTAAGACTGAAACAAAGAAACTATATTTGTTAGTTAAATATCTCCTCTACAATGCTTCGATATCTAGTGTTTTTTACATTTTAAATATTACTGAACATAGAACAATTTTTCCTTCATACCATTTGTAGTAATAATTATGTATTACTCATTTCTTTGCCACTAAAGTTCCAAACCAAGTATCTTTTTATCACATGAGGTGTTGTTCATGTTATCTAGTATACGAATATAAATAATTAGAAACAACCGTAATGACAGTACAAAATAACTCATGTTAAAAAAAACATGCGAATTACCTGTAAATGTTGATGGTTAAAGTTTGTACGTTCAATTCTCTATAGGTGATTCTGTTTGCCCTAATTGCGCTTGAGAAATTTGCGCAAACATCGGAAAACAAAGTGACGATAGAACGGTTCATGGCTGAACGGGGTCTTGAGTGCAATAACTATGAACGACATTCTAGCGGTGAACGGGAAAACCATCCCCTGGAAGTGCTTGAAGGTTGGTCGGATGAAGCCGATCTTGTTCGGCGGCAAGTGGGCTTTTGTGCGCAGTGGGCCCTAGACAACGTTTTTGTACTTCCCGGCAGAGAGTACTCATATCTGAAGGTGGGTCGTTGGGCTTATGGTCAACATATGTTCAATACCTTATATGACCGTCGTAGGTAAAATCATAATAATTCCGATAATATTGTAAATAGTAATCAAGGCTTTCTGTTTCTACGTACGATAACGTCTCTGTACGGGTTATAATCGAACATAGCAAGTTAACATTTCCCTAAGGTTGTTCACATGATTTGTTTAGGTGGACATGCGTGGAATTAATGCGATGTTAAATGGGAACGACGTATCGGAATATTTGAAAATATCCCCGAATGGATTAGAAGCACGAGGCGATGCCAGCTCATTCGAATCTGTAAGATCCACCTTCGAGGTACGTAGTGCAACCATATACACCCTATGTTGAATGGCCAAGAGCCGTTGTCAGCGTATAAGAAATATATAGCTCATTACTAACTTCAACAAAATAGAGACTCGTTTATCTAAATTATTCGAGTGTTTTGTTTTTACTTGGATAACACAGTTGGGCCTTATTGAAATAGTGTGACATAGCTTAGCAGGAAACAGATGGTCGATTAATAATAATATGTTCAAGTTACTAACTGTATCAGGCGTGTAAATAATGTTATTTATTTTTTTCGATAGATTTCTAGCGGTTGTTGGTACTACGAGGTGCAACTAGTGACTGCTGGCATTATGCAGATTGGCTGGGCTACGAGAGATTCGAAATTTTTCAATCATGAGGGATTCGGAATTGGTGACGACCAGTATTCAATCGCCTACGATGGATGTAGACAACTTGTGTGGCATAACGCACAAAGTATAGCGATTGGACACAACGCCTGGAAACCTAATGATATTCTTGGTAAGGCAATTATGACAAATTTTAATTAAGATAAAATATATGACTATAGAACACAGCGCTTGAGCTTCATATTTGAGCAAAATATTGATTGAATTGAGCTTGAATAAGAAAAGTTCCGTGTAAAATAGGAGGTAAGCTATTTATGTATGCAAGTTTTTGTGAGGCTTAAACTTCGACAATGTAAACAAAAGAACATCGGTGACATTAAGAAAATGACGTTAAACGACCAGAAATCTTCATCTGTCCGATTAAATCATTGGAAAGCACACTGCAATGAGCAACGTTCAATATATTCTATTTACAATAAGAGATTTTTTCTTTATTATATCAGGTAACTGAATAACTGGTATTTTACCGTGTTGCCGAACAGATATTTTCTTGTTTAAGGCCTGAAAGCCTTTATCGGCGATACCTTGATCGCGGTGTATAATGCTTATGGCACGTATATATAAAAGCAATGAATACTAGGATGATGTTGGTTTTGCTTCTTTACTCAGGCTGTCTCCTGGACATCGATCGACAAGAGTGCGTCTTTTCATTGAACGGCTCACCGTTAACAGCATCTGTGTGTGCGGCGATTTTTAACTCGACAAAACAATCTGGTTTCTTCGCTGCCGCATCGTTTATGACATATCAACAATGTCGATTCAATTTCGGGCTCACAGATTTTGTTTACCCACCCAGAGACAAAGACTTCAAAAATTTCAACGACTATGGAGAACTCAGCCCGGAACTAGCTATGATCATACCACGGCATGTTAAACTGAAACGCGGCTCCATTGGTAAGGCGGAACGTTTACGTAAGGTATTTATTATTATGAAATAACAGTTATGTTTTGAACACGCTATTTTAATATTGTTCGATCATTACCACCAAAAATAGTTTTTGTGTTTTTCTGCGAACAAGTGATAGCAATTCCCTCATCTGTTTATTAATATTTCATTTAATCGACGTTGTGCTGCCTGAAAGTTCTTTAGATACATTTTTATTACACGACACATTAAATGGACCTAATGGTCTCTATAACAGCTCTAGTAGAGCAATATTACCATTGAAATCAACATGCCTGCGCATCTTTCTTATATCCGAATGTTTGCTAGCCATCTCGTGATACGTTGCAATAAACTATATTATCATGTTCTTCCTACTGAGGAGCAGCCCAAACGCCGTGCGCACCAAAACCAAGCTCGAGCTATCCTCTTATGTCGTTTGTCTAAACCATCATAACTAAAAAGAGGCCGATCTTGTCGCATTTGACAGCATGAAGACCCAGTTGAACACCTACATTTCCTATATAAGTAATCATATTATACGCATACGCGGTTTACAGGTGGAACAAACGTTTGTTCATTATGTGTCGACCTTGAAGCCACCATAACACTCGAGCCCTGCGGCCATTCAGGCTTCTGCGAAAAGTGCGCCTACATGTTGGAGAACTGCCCGTTGTGTCGGGCAGATATTGCTGAGCGCAAAGCAATACTACCTGCTGCTCTATCCGCTGCAGCAACAACGTCCGCCCCAATTACCGCTGTTAGTTCTCTGGTGCCCGCTAACTAACGCAGATATTTTCGTATGATAATCAGACCAATACGTAACATGCTACAGTGCACCGCGTTGTGATAGTAATCTGTTAAGTGACAGCGCAGTCTGATTGTGTACATGTATTAGCGCAGCAGCATCAATAATGTTACAAGAGAAAAAATAATGTTAGAATAGTATGTGTTCCGCTGTTTGCTTCCGCTACTCCCCTGCCCGTCGCGAACCTCCGCTTTATTAAAGAACATACAATAATATTCACAGAGATTGTAAACGGGATCGATTGATGCGGGCGCAAACTCATGTCTCTTGTATACAAGCTCAGCCTTATATTTCTTCAGTGTAGCCAGACGCGTGCTCTATGGGTCAACAATGGACAAAAAACGAACCCATTAACTCAACCAGTCTTGTTGATCACCGCGTGGTCAATGGAGTGGAGTGGCAGCTGGAACGAATGGCCCTGAAAAAGGGAAGTATACCCCGGTGTGAGTAACACGACATGCAAAGGGGAAACCTTCTCGCTGAATGTTCGACCGAAAAAAAAGAGCCTACGCCTAGAAGAGTCTAGGCGTTTGTGTACTTTCAGAGACTTGTCGAATCTGCGTGCTACTTAGGTTTTACCCAAGCGACCAGTGAGGCGGTGGCTGGCGTAGGCTTGTTCATTCGTTACGATTCCTGTTCGATCGTGCAATCAGCCTATATTTATTCGATCGTGTAGGCCCGGTAACATGTTATACAGAACAGTCTAATTATTGCTACTAACTACAATTCAAACAGTTAATAGTAATGCTGATAAGAACGCAGACACAATATGCGTTCGAATGGTTCAGGATAGATAAAAAAAAAAAACACGTTAAGTAGGTCATATCTCAAGCGGATCATCGTATCTCTATTTGTAAATGTTTAATGGAGATCAAATGTAATAGAGGCATCGTGTTTTTGTGATGTATTTATTTTTATTGAACACCTCGTTCTCAATTATGGCTTTTTTAACATCATCGTAAAATAAGTTCGAAAACTGTTTCATTATCCTTAAGCGGCTCGTGGTAATTATAATGACTGACTGCAATTAAAGCGAATTACCCCTTATGAAATGTAATAACCAAGATAAGATGGCGTCAGCTATTCTCTAGGTTAGGCGAAAATATTTATCATGTATATTTTGACTTTTTGAAACATGTGACATGTGTACATGAGCAGAGAAAAGCAGCACGACACGGTATCACTGGAGTGCAGTGGACATGGAACGAGATTAACTAAAATATGCTTTTAAGCACTATTAAATAGCTGGCCACACCTTGAAGATATTGCCAACAAGCGCAGTCCTAGGAACAAACTCGGGATCTATTTCTTCGGTTATTTGTTCCTCACCGGCTAATTGGCTTAATCATTCCTTGCCTAAGCTTTTCAGCCAGGATCTTCAAAACATAGCCGGTTATTGGGTTTGTTTAATACAAATCAGTGGAAGAATTTAATGAGAAAGAGTAAAAGGCAATTGTAAATGTGAGCTAAGCGGCTTTATAGTAATAGACACGACGAATGCAACGGTATGATTTCACATTTTTTTGCTGTTTTAAATATTGTTTTGAGATTTCAAAAAAAAAAAACTATTTTTGAGATCGTCATCGGTGACTTATCTGTGTTGAACCAAAAAAGAAAAGCATTATAGATGAAAAAAATCGTATCACAAAATACTAATTTATATGCAATGGGGTAACTGGAAAATGAGTAACACGCACTCACGTAAGCGAACTTATAAGTGATCTTTCAGGGTAACCAATGAAGTTTGATTGTGAAGAAAGTGAATGGAAAAAAAGTGCGTCTTTTATTGAGATGACTTTACACTATACAATAATGCATTCTTAGATACCTAAGTTTAATATAACAAAATAAAAAATACATTATATATCAGAGAGATAAGTTAAAAAAAATGTTAGTGTCAGACGAGCGTGCAAGGGCTTGGCCGAATTGTTTTCGTTAAAGGCTTTATATTACTCAGCTTCTAAAGAGCAGTTTCAACTTATATCTTTCGTTTTCCTATAACCATCTTTTATTTCGTATATTTGTATGTTAATGCATAGAAAAAAAAGGTCCTATTCGGCGATTTGCCATAAAACTACGTATTTTTGTACAGATTTTTTCGATACTAAACATGTCTCTAGTGTTCTGTTATTCCATCGTAACCGAGTAGTTCTGTACTGCCACATTAAAGTAAATAATCAAATCCTAAATCATCGTTCTGCTCGTTTAAAGCTCTTTATACGTCTACAGACCTATCACCTTCAACACTTACAAAAATAATTCGAGATTGAAAAATAGGAATATATATAATAAGTAGTGAGAGGCTTTTATCTAGCTAATAAAATGAACCCCCCAAAAAACTTGAACTTCTAATTCACTCATATTTGTGTATACCCAATTGACTATGGTCTAGCTCGTAGTCATAGCCTTCTAGCTTGTTTTGTCCCTGCCTTCAATTCCAGTGAACGTTAATCCAAACCTCAGTTCTGGCGAATATGTAGATCGAAGTGGTTCAATACTGCGGGTTTATCAATGGAACTGTTACAAGCAACTATTTTGACATCATTCCCTTTTATCGTTACGCTAACGCCCTCATAAGGCAATGTTTTTCCTGAGAATTGCCTTCGATTCGTTAACTGAATTTAGTGATAAATATACAGTAACATAATTAGCAAGTAGCATTCATAGGAAGCTTGTTGAAGATTTTGTGTACAAAACACTTTGCTAATGATTCCGCAATTGCGTTTGTAGTTAACTAGAAAATTTTATTACTAAGAAAGTCAGACGTGAACCTTATACGTGACGCCGCTCAAGTAAAGTCGCTTTTTATATATATACACTTTTATAACAATAAAACAATATATATATTTCGAAACGTATGAATTGGATAGTTAGCTTCGTTCGACAATGCGCCTGCATCTGCGTCTGGATGTATGTATAGGCTTATACCCCTGCAAAGGCACGCTCTTTTTACAGAACTTGTTCTCCATTGTTGAACAAATATCGTAGCGAAGAAGTCTGTCGGTCTGGTCCCTTTTTATCTCATGCTCGAAAAAAAAAGTGAGTAAGCAAGAGAGCTCAGAAGTAGTAATTAGAAATACTGTGTATGCAGTAGCACCATTCACGCGTTTGTTGCATCAGTAGAAAGGGGACGAGGTACCTAAATTGAGAAAATTGCTGTGAACAGAAATGAAATCAAAACGTCTTGTAATATAATTGATTTGTACAATACAGATGTACATAGATAATTAAAACATGTGGACCGAAATTAGTTGGGCGAAAGGACAATGTTCATACGAGAGCACAACTATGAAAATAATGAATTGTAATACTAAAGGATGCAATAGGCTAAATAAAAAAACAACGAATCTAACGTTGCGCGTTTTGATTCTAAAATGTCGTAAACTGTGGACCACTCAATATATTGTATTTGGTAAACAGGAACTAAACTCTAGAAAAGTTGTGCAAATCATATGCGAGCCTTGCCACGTGCCTGGTTTGTGTTCATTATTTCGACTAATCTGAATCGTTCACCTAGGCTGAAGAAACCTATAAGTCGAGTACACATTAACAATTATCCTGTTGTAGTTATCCTAATCCACATGACCTGTTACCCTTCTGTGGTTACTTCTGTAATCTAGTCCTATGTGTTTACCAAAAACTCAGCCAATCCTAGACTTCTGTTCATGACATATTGGTTCGGTGCAGTTGAAATGTGATTACGGGTACGAAGTGTTAACTGACTCAGCGGGCCCGTGAGTACGGTCGGCCGACCTTTAGGGACGTACGTGGCCACTGATAAGGTCCGTTAACCTATGGGTTCTGTTCTTGAGGCGTGACCGAAGTTTAAGCTTTCATTTATGAAGAATAATAACCGATATAAAACTGGGATCAACACAACTTTCGGGATGTCACTAAAACTTGAACGTTTTTCTTTGTTTGCAGTCTTCTTCTATATGAAGATATGCAATATGGATACATATATAATTCGGTTGACATGCTTCGTTTGCAGTCTTCTTCTATATGAAGATATGCAATATGGATACATATATAATTCGGTTGACATGCTTCGTTTGGTGTATTGATTACC
>NW_019213686.1:0-29060 GCF_002532875.2 Varroa jacobsoni
ATATAAAGATTCATTCTAGTCATCTCTCTTCAGCTATGAAATTATCATTCCATCCACAATTCTTATCTACAAATCAGAAAATTGTGCAGGTTTGTCGAAGGAGACTACCGTTGTTAAATAAAAAGTAAAATTACTCAATCAATCAAATGGGAGCGTACAAGTATATAAACATGATGTTAGAACAACAATACATTTGAGATGCCCTTTTATCTAAACCAGCGACTTTCTTGTTGCGTCTTATTGTCGTCTTATCGAAAAATATTGCGTTGTATTGAGGTCAAATGATGAATGAGAAATGAGTTACCAACAAGTTATTGGCCATGTGACATGTGTCGAAAAACCGGAGGAAATTTGACCACTTTGAATAGGCTCGAATGAGCTAGCAAAATGTAATGGTGATATTCCTAGAAGAACTCAGTATACGATAGGCTGTTTAATATTGTCCTGGGGAAAAAGCTCTAATATTTTATTTGGGCAGACACAAATTCTTAAAAATAGTCCACAGAGTGCAGAAAAAAGAACTTAAAATCTGAATTGTAAAATAATACAATTTGAGGCCTAATATTTCGCGCTCAATCCAGACCCTCGACGTATGCTCAAGATAATACTATTTAACTTCCTGTGCACCAGCCACAACTTGGATAAGTATGTTAAACTAGACAAGAATAATACGTTATTGAGAGAAATATATTGATTAAAGTTTTGACTTCGGATGTTTCACCATTTGTTTACTCATTGCCAAAGCTTTACAGAGTGTTACACCGACACCTTCAGGGTTTTATTTGGCAGGATAAAGTGTCCGCCGGAACAGGTTCGCTAATTTCAGTAAACTGTGTGAGAGTTTACGATTGTCAGAAAGATACTGAATAAATTCTGTCAAAGATAGCTTTAGTGCCAATAAATCTCGTTGCTTAAATGAGACACATCGAAAACTCCGCATTTAGACCGCAATAACCGCAAGGTAACTGTACGTTTACTCGGCACGACTGCTTGGCGTCCAGCCTGACAAGCTTGCAGAGGGCCTAAAATTTCAATCGGTGTCAGATGTTCAACACGAGTATCCTTTAGTTGTTCTGGCAGGGTACTGAGGAGTAGCTGGACTCTTCCAACCCACTACTAAATTTGATATTATAGAGCTTAAAGAGTTAAAAACCCTGTTTTAGTTCCACAAAATTCGAGGCATAAATACAGGGTGGGATAATCACGCCAAATTATGAAATCCGTTCAAAAGGTATCCTCGAAGTCTCAATCGACCAGAAGAGAATACCTTCAATTTTTACGGGTGAGGTCACGTCTCTGACAGACAGTATGGTTCAAAAATCTGCTTTATGTAGCTACCAAATTATGACATCGGAAATCTGCAAAACGGCTTATGGCCACAGCCGACAAGCTGATGTTGATAATACATTCAGTTTTAGTGCATTGGTATTCCGGTGTATCCCGTAATGTCTATTTCCATTCCTTTCTTTCTGTTGATTATCGAATAGTCGGTCCCGCTTTTGTTCCGAAGATACGATGCTATCCACTTACTTTTGCATTTCCTGTGTTTTCATCTGCAATCTTCCTTCATCATGTTCTTTTTATACTTTTTGCATCTAATTAACACATAGATGTATTAACATGGTCATACTTCCTATGTATCTGTCAATTTTTCGTTCGAGGTCCTACTTAAAGCTAGAGCTACTTAAATATTATTTGTTCCTTTTTGGAAAACGCTTAGACCCATCAGGGCTAGTTTGGGTTCAAACCGTGCGATTGGTTGTTGAGTCTTCACGTAATTGGTATGCGTTTTAGGACAGGTATTCTTCGTGGTTTCATTATGTATTACTCTCTTTGCACAGATTGTGTCCATTGTCCCCAAAGTATAATCCATTACATTTATACGAGCTGCTTTTTAGCTGTAGGCCAGCGACAATCACTTATGTCATGCTAACATGCATCCTAAAGCATTCACTGAACTAATAAACAGCTTCAGTACTACCTGTGAATCACATATAGTAATGGTAAGACTCTTCATCGGCAACTTTGTTTATGTAACGCTTAATGAGAGGTTCGCCAGAAGAAAGTCATCTTGGTCTTTCTTTCTTGAAAAGTTTAAGCCTTCATATAAAGTCGATTGCACTGATACTAACGGCCCGTAAACAGAAACTAAACATTTTTGTGCTAAAAACTTCTGAAATGCTCTTATTCTTACTGTGTATTTAAAATACTACTTCTACGTAAGTAGTCGAATGCATGCCTCATTAGCAAAAATTATAAAGTTCATTAGCTGTTGTAAGGTATTAGTTAAGAACCGAATTAGCAAGGGTCAGGTCTAAAGCTATTCTACAAACACGGGCAGTTTGAAAGTCAATTTTCATTTATCCCCTACCAATCGAATTTTTCATAAATTCCAACACAAAATTTATCTTCGAAAATAGTAATGCTCTAATCAGGTGAATAGTCGCACCTAAAAGAACATTCCATGTTTCAATAGGTTGCTTCCTGCGATTCAAGCTCTTCAGCGGTACGCATTTACCACCATCTTGTAACAAGATACCGATATATTTCGTACCAATTTGTTGTGCTAATAGGTTTTATTTATTGTATTTTTTTTCCAGTCGATCATGATACGTTTTATCCTGCTCAGCTCAATTTACAATCCTTGTTTAATTGATGCAACTTTAATGTCAATTTTTACGACAAAACCTGTAATCCGGTGTTGTAGGCTCCGCGTTAGAGATTTATATTCACTCAGAGATCACAGGCTATTTAGCCAATTCTTTTTTCTGGGAGCTTGGGAATTCGAGCAACACGGCTCAACTAGCCTTCCTATAGTAAGTGTGGTCAGTTCTGCTATTAAAATCACTCCCCGATATTCTATGTACGGATGAAGTACTGTTACACTCGCGTGAGAAAAGCTGTGCATTATAGTCCTTGGAACAATGAAAAAGAGTTGCGTCTGAAGAGGGGACTGTATAAAAGGAGTTGCAGACAATACTAGCCTAGAAGAGCATTGCTAGAAGGAATTTACAACTGGAGTGTCAGGACTTGCATGTTGCCGGTTGCAACACTGGAGTCTAATAAGGAGTGTAGGTCTTTAATACGGCATCACTTGGTCGTTAAAATTGGCCTGTGTTTAAAATTTTCGGTAACCACAAGCCTTGCACTGCCTAGATGAGCAGGCATTTCTTTGCCTGGATTTGTTTTTCTCACGGAAACATCCTAGCGTAGGATGTCACGGCGGTTGTTACACGTTTATGTTGCTTATGTCGAATTCGTCAGTGTT
Organism: Varroa jacobsoni; assembly: GCF_002532875.2. NCBI lineage: Eukaryota > Metazoa > Arthropoda > Arachnida > Mesostigmata > Varroidae > Varroa > Varroa jacobsoni. The sequence continues at coordinate 3,269 of NW_019213686.1, forward strand.
CATTAAGAATTGTCTTTTACAAAGCCGAAACTTCGAGGTGTATAATGCGCATATTTGAAGACACAATAACATGCATTTCTTGTCTCGCTTAAAACCATTAGCCCATTAAGCCCCTTAAAGAAACTTTGTAAGATAAGCGAAGCATTATTGCAGGGTAGAAGACTCGACACAAAAAAGAAGCACTGCTAGATCAGATTTTGTCTAGATTATGTATTTTTTTTTATCTTACAACAGTAATTCTTAAATTATGCACCAACTACAGTTTCTCCATGATTTTAATCATTCATTTTTTAGTCATCTTCGAGCATTTATTTTAAGAACAGAATATCTGGATATTTAACGAAACTATTTCATAGTACAAACTATGCTTTGTTTGTACTTTTTAGGAAATGTTTGTTTTTCAGCAAAAGAACGTTCTGTCATCCCTTATACTAGAAAAAAATGTATATATTTCTTTTGAGGCAGATGCTAAAAAAACCTTGTACAATCATCAGAAGATTAAAGAAGTACTCTTTTATAACACTCAATAGAGTGCCCTCGACGGTTCCAATGGATATATCATTTCTGTGCATAATATCAATGACAACGTTTTCTGAAGCATCGAAAGTAATATAGAAAGCTTGTGATGGTAAAGTACATTGAATTGATGTCTTCTAAACTGAAGGAATTTCTAAAAATATGAGTGATAAAAGAAGTACTGAATATGTCTAAACTAGATGTACTTTTTTAATTATATCATTTACTTACCGTTCATAATAAACGTTCAGCGATACAATTTATATGTAAGTACATAAGTAAAAATTGTATACACAACCTTCTATAGAAGCCATAACATTGTATTCGTTCATATCAAACAGACAAACTTAAGGTTAGGTGGCGTAAATATTGCACTACCCGTAGACGTGAACCACTATCGTTTAACAGCTTATATCACCGGTGGAAAAGTTTTCCGGTTTCACGGTTGTTGTATCTGTTCCTGTAAACCTTTGTCCTGACCGGTTCAAGAAGTAATACAGCGCTGCCAAGGCCTGTCGTAGAAGGAGCAACTGAGGGTAAACCTTCAAGCAACTTTTATTTCCATTTCAACTTTAATGCTAAGCTTAGTAGTTCCCAACTGTCAAGCTACCTGTGGCCCGTTCCTCAATATAGCCGGCATTAGGTACGTTTATCGTGCGCTTGTGAAGAATGAGTCAAGAGGAAAATTCATTTTAAGACGAGTTTAGGCTTTTGAAACAAAAAAGTGACAATAATATTCTGCTACTGTTAAGGTTATAGGTGCGAATGCGGCTTAGTATTAATCATAATTTAATTGAATCCATTGAAATTATAGTTATTTGTATTTGGGGCTTAAACTAGCATTGGTATGCCTCACCTTAGAACGACGATTAATGAAAAATTGACAGGCCAATACTAATTAACCTGAGAGACATTTTCCTTTTAAAATTAGAATTTTAGTAATAATGCTTCTATAGCATTTATTATTTCGCAATGTTTGGAAAAACTGCAAATTCACCTCACGCAAGCACGTCGCATGCATGGCCCTGAGCAAATGTAAATTTAATGATTATGAGCTGTCTCGATCTGAAACTACCAGAATAAATATTAAATACTTTTGGATTCTGTCTAGACGTGGGTCTGTAACAGGCCAGATAGTAGAGTAGATGGCTAAATGGTATTTGACTCCATTGTACAAAATTTTTCATTTCGAGGGTGGAAGTAGAAAGGTGTTTTGATATCGCATCGCTGGTTCATACCCTGCATCATTTAGACACTGGCATAGCATAAAGTATTAATCGTTGCGTCCATCTAACTTAAACAATAAGATGACTTATAAAAAGACAATACTGGTGATTAGAGATTATTTTTTCCACTTCTGAACTTACTTTTCTGACTTATATGTTTGAGCTTAAAAATGGCAGACAGAACAAGACAGCTGCATACCTCAGGATTGTAAAAAAGCCTCATATTTCATTGAGTTTGAAAGCCATATTGGTTAAAATGTAAACGCCAGAATGACGGTTCAATTTTGCATCGACATCACTAATAATAGAATTGTCTTTTTATTTTTAAACAGCTGGCAAAAAGGGCTTTTCATTGAATAAAGGTTTTTGGCACTGCATTACTAATATTAAAGCATATGCTACTATTATATACAGTTAATCACGTTCCGCTTAACTATTGATCCATTACCAAATTAAAAAAGCGAGCAATTAGATTAATAATTTCGGTTCCACATTAGACCAGGTTTAGCTCGATATTTACAATAATATGTTCGATCTTTTGAAACAACTTATCGTATTTCCGATAAAAATGCTGTATATCTGGACAAATACATTGGACTCTCGCAGCATTAGTACTAGGTTCAACACCATAATGTCGTTGCTAATTGTGCTCGGTAAGTCAGTCAAACCAAATTCCAGAAAAAATTCAACCTGTTTAACTTTCTTGATATCAAAATTTTACTACCATAATGGTTAGTGTTATTGTTTTCCAAGCCATTTGAGTTCGGCTACAAATAGTTAGCACTGAATATTCTTAGCTAGTTCTTCAAAAGTAAGTTATAAGTCAAAACAAGTATGCGCCCTTTGGCTATTGGGACTACGTCAGTTGACGTACTCCACAATAGAGAAATAAATTTGATTGACGTACTTTTCTTTTTCTATGTATTTTTACCAATACGCTGCTTAGTATAAGATTACATGTGTTCTGTACCCTAGGGTCATCCTAGAAATGTAAAAACTACCTGTCTTTTTTTCACATTCTCGTGTGACAGATCGCAGAACCCTTGCGTGGTGCTATATGAGGTGGCACATTTCCTACGGTGACCAAATTATGTTCACCATTCGTCATTTAAATATAGTGTTGACCCCAATTTGTTTCCAAGACTGTCTAAACAAAAATATATTTCAACCAAGTGTTTTACATATGTTAGAAGCAACATTCTTGACCGTCAGATTTATTTGACCTAACTACAAAGCACTGACAACTGCAATATGGGCAGTAAAGCGCTTACAAGTTTGTTTCAAATGTTTCGTTTACAATTCTGTAAACGTCTTCTTGATAGCGCAAATACGGGAGTTGACGTTGTATCGAACATTGTTGGACTTTCGCTCAATAATACTCTATACGTAATAATCCAACGAGTTCAAATCTAAACTGTTCGGCGACCATATGTGCTCATTCCCGAGCATGCTTGTATTCTCAAGTACCCAACTATGCATAAAATTGCTAGTAAAAGCCGGGCACTATATTCCTTTACACACTTCAACTATTGACGGTTGCACCACATTCTGTAGAACGTGCACTTCAATTTCCTTGCTGGTGCGTTCACCTTCCTAAAAAATGTATGGCGGCATAATGACGAAAATTTTTTTTTAATAGGTTTAACCATAGGCAGATCCTCTGCGTCATGAGCAAGCCACCTATCATTTCTGCATCAAGGATAATAAAATTCTCTTCATGGAAAAACCAAATACGACCTGCTGCTTCTACCTTAAGAGAACTGAATAGCAAACAATAGCGGTGTAATATCTTGGTTTCGGTGTCCTCGGGAAGTATTTTTTTTTATGGCATACGACGCGTATTCGAATTTTTTGTGAACAGTGACATCGTGCTATTCCTTAGATCAAATTCAACTAACACAGTGATGGAAACTGAAAAATCGTTAAAAATGCACCTACGGATGACGGCGATTAACTTTGGAATCCGCATTGCTCTGTCGTGGATTTTCTGTTGTGCTGCGCTGAAATATGCTCCTAGTTTTTCTCCAGCCGCATATTCATTTGCGATTCAGTAAATGGTAATTTCGGATGATTCAAAAATTTTGGTGGGCGTTCGCCCAGTGCAAAGAGGTTAGCCGATATTTGTTCAACTTTTGAAAACAATACACTGTTGTTCGTCGTAACGAGTTTATTGCTTTGTTGCAAAAAGCACTGGCTTCCGTCAGGTAAACAAATGCCTATTAGGACAAACAGCCCGCCAAAGTTTGTCCTTTACTCAGGTGCCATACCCTGTTATATCTAAATTGATAATTTTGTTTAAAATAGTAATAAAAACAGCTATTTCACTATTTTTTTTTCTAAATTTACTCCAGAATATCATGCTTATTCAATGTAATCGAAACTCATCGCGATCACAGCCTCAATTTGGAATCTAAGCCCTGGCCATTTTCAAATAAGTTCTTTAATCCGCGAGTAACTTTTCAATGGTAGTCGTGTTTTAACCATGCAATATTGGTGGATGTAAAGTCCTTGAAATAGCGCCCAAATACACTGCATGCAAAAAAAAACTTGTGAAATTAAATTTTGGGCTGATAGCATACCAGAAGTCCCAAAGGTACACGAGTTTCAAATAAGCGAACAATGTTTAAAAATGCGAAAAAAAAACTCAAAAAACGAACCGTCGCTTATTTGAATGACTCAACTAACTGACAATATTCTCCTCTCTAAAGCGGCCGCTAAACAATCGAAACCTTAAGGCCATTAAAAATGTTTTTTAAGCTATTTTGATTAATTTTTCGAACTCTTCAAATCATATGGATCTCCTAATGTACCTTATGAACGCCTTTCATGTATTCGCCAGAAGAGGAATCAAGACCACAACACAAGGTGATCGTCGTTTCCGTCAAAATAAGTTTTTGTCCTAATGGGGGTTCGTCCAACGCAACAATATTGGATAATGGATGACCTTCTATCGAGTTCCGAAAACGACGCACTGTTGTTCGCCATTATGAATTCGTTGTTTTGTTCAGGAAAGAACTGGCTTTTGTCTGGTATCGGGAATAGCGAAGGAACGCATGGCTCTTACGACAAAAAGCCTGCCAAAGTGTTTCGTGATTTAAGCGCGCCACTCTGTACATATATATATATATACTTTGTCCATTTTAGTTAATAGGGTTATATAACTACATAGACAGTTATTGAATAAGTTCACGTTACTAAAAATGAATGTTAAAGAACACCTGCCCAAGTACCGAAATCCAAATTTCCGTGCCTATATTGGTTTAGCTGTCTATCATGTTATATGTTTCGAAATCTCGATACAATAACCGTCTGCCCGCAAGAACTCAGCGACGTCTTCTGCACGAACCAAGTTAAGCAGACAGGTGCCACCACGGTTTGGTATCGTGTGTGTAATCAGCATGCCCAATGTGGGCGATTTGAGAGAAGTGCGCGCTAAAGCGGATTTTACCACTTCGAAATACTTTTGTTCCTGTGTTATTTTTTTTTTAACAAACCACAGACAAACCGGCAGATAGTCAGCTTGTTTTTGCCACATGACTAATTTTAATACTCAAGCCTCGTTTTAAAACAACACCAGGTACACAGATTATTTCTGTCGGGTACCAGCTAAAATTTCACTGACATCTCCTCTTTCGACATGATGTTCGATCCCATCATCCATCATGTTTTTTAAGTGTTTTTGAATACTCTAGCCGCATATGCGATGTATAACTCAATAAATGTAACAATGAAGTGAACAAGTATTTAACCTGAAGCGTATATGTGTGTTGTTATGTGCCCGTGTTATTATGTATACCCACAACCCATGTGCTTCGTTCACCTATTTGTCCTCAAATAAGAACAGATGCTACGATTACAAACTGATGTTATAAATATTAGCGGCAGTCTCTTGCATAATCACAGTCCGCGCAGTGTCGTCGTGCGTATTAGAGCATATTTTCTTGTAATCCGTTCCATGCTAGAATTTGTAACCGCAAAAAAATACTTAGTTATCATAGTATTAGAATCAGACTCCGAACAAGCATAAGAATCTGCTATCAGCTAACTCGAGTATAATAAATAACTACTAACAATAAATTCCCAATAAATAAAAAAACACAATTCTTGAGAGATCTATATATATTTACCTGTTTTAATATTATTTAATATTTAATGTAATATTTTATATTTTATATCTATTTTTCATTTACCAATAAAAGTAGCTCTAGTCATGTTTCAGGCGTTAGTGAATAAAGTCACTAGTAGTTTGGTTAGTTTGACTTAACCTATTAAAATTACTTTTCACCAACCCGTTCCATGAACTATTTAAACTAATGACTAATTGGAATACAAAGCTCGGCTAGAAAAATACACATGAGCTTTTCGTATATTTACTTTAGTAATCTTTTTGAAGGATAGAGTTTATGTGATCAACTATATATCAGAGATCTTAAACCTAACAAATCCTACTGTTTGATTTACCACTTACTTAGAATCATCTTTCATTACTAATCATGGTTGTGGCTGATGCAAACCAATTCAGAATAGGCGCAATTATCACATAGATACCCCGATAGGTCAAAAAGCGATTCAATACACCTGCAAGTAAATTGGAATTAAATAACCCATGAATTGAAAAAGAACTCAAACTTGCTTTTGCGAATTCTTTATTCAAAAAATTGATTTTGCTACACATCGCAGAGCTAAGTATTTTGTTTTGACAAGAGAGTTCCAGTCTATAATACTGCTAACAGGTTAAAAACATGGAAAACATTTTTACTAGGATTCCGGTGGATCTGCTAGGTAGATTCAGCTTACTTTTACATCGGTGCGATTCACTTTTCGAAAAACATATTTGAAAGATCTTATAAGTGTAGACCATAAATTGATGATGATATTTAAGATACGGTCCGACAACGTACTCATGTATCATCCTAGCCCAAAAATCAGATATACTTCCTAGTTAAAGATGGACTATACGGGCACACAACCCTTTGAAAAAATACATCTTGATTTTGTTAGCCTTTTAGAAGAAAAGGCGCTTTCGGTTGCTATCGTTGCATATCAAAGATAGCAAAAAATACTAGATTGTTCAGTATTAAATGAAAAATAGCGAGCTCAGATTTTTTGTTACTTTTTTTTTCTAAGCATAATTCATTTCAAATCGAAATATGCATTATGATTGTTTGTGACCTTCCTCTATTTAGATAGTTAAATTATGTATGGGAAATTACAAAATTTCGAGAAGTAACTTCCTGAACTTTCAAATTCTGGTACGACTTGAGCGGTCTCCTATTGAGGAATTGTTGAGATTTTAAACATCTATGGCAGCAATATTTGGCCAGTACGATGGATGACAGTCTTCAACTACGTCTACTACATCTTTGGTACGGCGATTTTTCTAATGTAAGATTAAGCATTTTTATTTTTTGTTCAATACTGGCCGTTTTTTTCGATGTTTCATAATTGTGCGCTTCAGCTGTAATTGATGAGCTAATGTTGTACATTTCTTATGGTGTGATATCCATGACTGATGTAACAGTCTGCGGTTATCATAGAAGATCAATTTGCATGGCAAATGATAATTCGATGCAAAAATTTGATGGGGAACTGTTGCTTTCATAATGAGAACAAGGAAACAAATGTCTCCACGTATTCGTGTTTGATCTTCGTGTCATGCGGAACTTTTGCCCAGCTCCTTTCCTTTATTAATCTGAGCATGGGTGATAAGCATTATGCTTATACGTTATACGTCAAACGTTAACCTGAGTGCTAACATCCGTAGACTTCAAGATGGGTTGGCTTTCACCATAATTCTGCCCATTTCGTTATTCATTACTAACCACAAGCTCACAATGCTCCTAGGAGTAAATTCTTCACTGAAAACAAACGTCATGCGGCTCACTGTGTTACAAGATGGGCTTCATATTCCTGTGCCACTGGATTTCCATAGTTCATTGTAAGTTATGTGGTAACAGTTACTTACTATTCTTTAGTTCCATGCATTAGTTGCTGGCTAGCCCGACAAATGGGGTCAATTTTACCAAGAAAAAGCTTTTAAGTAAGTGCACATTACAGATGTAGATTAACGTATTTTTCATTGTAGCTGTTTATGGTGCAGCTTGGCACTTAGCTAGTGGTCATGTAACAGTGACTTTGATAAAGGAAACGCCTCCATAACTGACGTCGCTAAACTGTTGTTGCTGCGCATAACTTGACCTAACAACCTGTTGTTTGTTTTGTCAAGTTGCTCCACCTTAATGTATGGCTAAGCTTTTATATCTAATTTGAGACTCAACTGTAAAGATAATTAGATTGGTTTAAATAGTATTAATGATATTGTATTATCAATGAAAGCAAGAAATTGTAGCGGTCGAAACTGCGGGAAAGTCATCCAAATGTGTGTAGTTACGCTTTTCTTTGTCTTTCTCTATGTTGTTCCTATGCAAATCTATTTTCCTTTTATACTATGTTAGTTATTTACAAGTTTGCAATTGTCTAGGAGGTAACATGAAGTCGATTCACGGGATATGACCTTTGTCTTCAAGGTAAAATTATTTAATAGTTGCTTACCATAGCCAATGAGTCGCTTGCTATAATTATGAGTGTTTGCTCGAAGCATGTGCACTATGATTCTCAAACAAGTGTTTATTTATTCATACATAAAGAAACTCGTCTCAGCTTAATCATGTTACTACAGCAGTATCGTGAGAACGTGTCGACATAATCAGAAAAAGATTAACTGTACCGACATGCTCTAGGAAGCTAGCAGACTTTTCTGCACGTGACATTAGACTCCACTGAAGACGACGCTTCCAATTTAGCGGAGCAGTTAAACTTAGTCTAGGACTTACTGGACTAGCTCGTTTTGGGTAAACCGCTAGATCTTCAAGATGAACCAATGATGCTGCGTTGTTAACGCACAATGTACATATCTGTTTACGAGAGTGTTAAAGCTTAGTCATAGCTGTTTAGTAGCGACATTTTCGTATACTTTACATAACTTTTAATAGTGGGTGTCTTGCGTATAACAAACACGCTGTGATTGTTTTCACTTCTCTGTTAGACAGCATTGCTTCTTTCGCCCAGTCAATGCCAAGGTAAGCAGTGAAACTGTGCCTGACTTCTAATGGAGCGTTTATGTAGAAATCTTCATGCTTCCTTTCTATTTTTGTCATTTATAACGGTGTCATCACAGTGTGGTCTAAGCCTAGCTACTTAGATGACAATTTATCTATACGTGATGTAATTTGCATTTGCAATTGGTGAATAGACATAACGATATTATACTGCAGTAAAAGGCCCATCTTTATACTATATACAACTCGGTGATTGGACATAGAAACTGAACTGTACTCGGATATATTTTTCGCCTAACATAGGCTAATATATAAAAAAAAATACATTCCATACCCGTATCACGTTTATTCTGAATCACACAGTATATTTGCGAGTGGACGTTGAGATTTCTCCTTATTACCTAAGAGACAAGATTACATTCCATGTATTAGTATCACGATGACTCGAAGATGAGAACGTGCGCATGAGTTCAAATATTGCATAGTGACTCAATAGATGACAAAGCTGTTGAGTTCAAAAAGTGCAGCAGCAGTAGAAAATTGTAGCATAATCTTTGAAAAACAAAAAAACACTCAAACGACTCTAAACCAGTCAGTATCGACAATTCCGATTATCCCTACTCAAGTATATTCAAATAATACTGCCCAAGCTAGATCGGCCAATCAGTCTAATTTTGTTTTTAATGACTTTAACTATGATTTTCAAGGCAAAGGCTTATGCGCATTTATATCTGAAATGATCGTAGGTACTGTGTGAACGACGATTTAGTAAGTGATCGTTGTTTATTGCAAGGCCTGGAATCACTTAACACAACTACCTGCCACGGATTGCGTACTGGGAACCAAACTCCAATAAATATGACCAAGTTTAAGCCATAATTTCACATTCACAGATTATTAGTTTTAGTATATTAGGTTCGTACATAAGTAATGTCACTGTTTCTTCAAATATTACTTTTTTATTTTCTCTCTCCACTGTTTCTTTAGTTCACTATATAATTTCTATCAGTCTGTTCGTGATGTAGTGAACGGAATTCCACGTCGAATTGAAATTTCACATGAATGTTTCTGGTAAAGGGGAAGTGTAATTTCGCCATTTACTCCACCGCTAGCGATCGCCATGGCGAGATCGCTGAAAAGCTGCCGAATTGGCTCGGGATATTTGTATTATGTACAGACAAAACTTAATAGCTGAAGAAATTGCTTGAACGGATTTGGTTAGCTTAAAAATCGAACCTTGAAGCTGGAACATGCGCGTTACGCTTGTCAAATCGATCGATCTCGGACAGCAAATAACTTGTGACGTGGCCAAGAAAATAAGCCGATAAGACCCGACTATTTTCAGCATCCCGAATGTATGTTATTTTTTTCTAAGATTTAGAGCCAAATTTGCTATAACTGGGTAAAGTGCATAGGAAATTATGGCTTATTTTGTCCCACAACGCGCAGTTAAATTGACAAATTTCTGCACAGAATTGTTACGGGTGACGAGAATCGGTTTTTCGACGCTGATATGAAGTACAGAAAGGAGTGGCTAGCCTCGAAAGATAAGTCAGATCCCTATCTGAGAAAAAAACATGATCTCCGTTTGGTAAGGCTAAAAGGTTGTTATATTTAGAAGCTGCTTGAGCAAAGCGGCCAACAAGAATTTGTGTATCATCCATTTGTACCGAGTGAACGAGACTACCCACCATGAAAGAACCGAGAGAAAAAAGTCATGACCTCTTCGATAATTCTAGGCCACACGTGGAAAAGGTCGCTAAAGCCGCCTAACAACAAAATTGAGTAAAAGATCCTTTTGTACCTATTAAATTCTTCGAAGCTCGCACCGATGGATCATCGCCTTTTCTAACCATTGACAATTAAAATCAATAATCGCACGTTTAACAGTGAAGAGGGTTTCAAAAACCGTGGAGGAGTTCCTCAACACCGGACTTGACCATTTCTGGCAGGTAAGAATAAATGAAATTGAGAAATGGAAGAAAATCGGGAAGAATGACAATCAATATATAATAAATTGATTTATTGCAAAACTCGAGAAAGACGCCGTGCCTTTTGTAGGTAGAGTAAGGAACACTGTGTGCCAACCTAATATTTCGGCAATCGTCTGTATCGCTACTACCATATACCACACCAATTTTATGCCATGGCACAATTTGGCAGGTATGAATATACGATTAGCAAAATCTTCGTATATCGTGCATTTTGTTACTTCAATCCGATGCAAGCCTAATTAAGGACACAATTTTCTTCAGACTTGCTCATTTTACTTAGATGCCACATATCGAACAGAGATTACAATCTATGAAAGCCACGTCGTCGCTATGGGCTTTTCGGTTAAGACCGCAAATGGAAACAGCTGGAGCTACAGGACTGACTCCACTTAAGACACATCGCTATCAAGACATCCTTCTATTAAACCTGCATTAAATCTGCATGTTCCTATAATAGACAGAGTATAGTTCAGTAAATACATTGGTATTAATAGAATATATTTCACTATGATATTGCCCGCTGTTAGCATCGCCAAATCTTAAGTATACGTTTCATTACAATACACTTCACAGTCGCATATATATATAACATATATATAATAACATATAGTTCTATCCTTAAGATGATTTTGCCATGCTGACAGAGATAAGACGGGAGAGAAGAGAATTTCTCAATATTTTACAGAATTAACGTAAGGAAGAGCAGTACACGATTAACTGGTTTAAAGTGTCGAATAGATTTCTATACAGATTTCTAATTAATATGTTTAAATACTTTTTAGGCTAGGGCCTTTGTCTTCGTTTTGCTTGAGCGTCACGTTTTTTTTCTGTTTTTGGGTATCTTTTTATACTGAAGTCTTAATAGCTGATAATCAGTATAATGGTGTATTTTTGGTAGGTCCTAATAACCCTATGAAGCCTAGGCCGACCATTTCAGGAACTGCCTTATAACCTTAGCTTTACACAGCCTTGTGAAGCTGTCATATGCATGTTATAGAATGCATATGAGAGAGGTGTACGTTTTTATGCATATATTTCAAAAGTTTGAAATGCTACCTAACAAAGGTAAATAAATGAGCTTGATTGATTAGTAATAGTTCATGTATCGCATTTGTTATTGTGATCCTATTTAAATTGTTAAATTTTATTTTTGCGTAGCCTATCAGATAGGGAGATTCGATTTCTATATAGGGATTGATGAGCCCAGAGACCAGGCTTTGGAGATCAAAGCAGTGCAAAAATGAACTCTTAATGATACTATATAGTAGGATGTGACATTAGCAGTGACTTGGATCCTCAAGGCCACTGTTGATATGCATGCTCTCGTGCGAATCGCACAATCGTCCGGCCTACTCAGCAATCACTTTTTATATTCCGCAGTTGACAGTTAGTAAGACTTGGCCTAATCCACTGTTACGATTCGATTTAGTTAAAAGTGAGTTTTCTGTAATAGTTGGATCCCCAGGCGATTCGCGAGTAGCAAACATAATGAATCGTTTCATGATTCAGATTATTAGATGTTCAGTTTCAGAAACCACAGAGACATTTTAATGTCACCCCATTCAGCAGAGCGTGGAATTTTTGCTTCAAAGGGGCTTTCTTGTTCGAACTGGACCGTGGACATGGACCGGGATGTGAATTAAATTTAGATGACATGTAATTTATTTACTCTTCTATTACTTCTGGCTTTTACTCGGTAGTTCTTGAGAAAGTCGACAATTCAGATACTATCTATAAATATGAATTTTGTCACCGGCGTAGAGCGACGAAAACAACTGGTTGAACTCAGCGAAGGTTCTGCTATAGAAGGAGAAACCGTAGATAATTGGTACAGGTCGTTTTTTACAATGAATTCGTCGAGAGACGTGCGAACTAACATCGAATTTTGGGTTATCAATGGAATCGTATGACTTACGTTTAGGCACACGTACCCGCAAACTTCAAACTTTTAATGGATGAGGTCATATGGCTAAAAAATCATCTCTCAATCGGAGAATCCGTCGGGATCCTTCCTCTTTTGGAGATCTTCAATGGCAAATACTGTTCATTCTATATTTTACTTGAATAAAAAATGTATGAGATGCGTCTCAACTCTATTAGACTATAAACTATAGACAAAGAGATCCATATCCCTGAGGTATTGCGTTTGCAACAACAACACATATAATAACAGAACATACACAGCTATCTTAATTACAACACAAAATGTTTGAATTTTTGACTATTTTTTGTATCCTTTCAGGACATAAACCAAAAATATTCACAGAGGCTCTGTTTCCACGAATAGTTAATTTTTTGGAACATAGGAGCTTTTGTTATGAATACTAAAAGTCTAGCTATTCAATTTGAACCAAAATATTAGGCAAATCGTTATTGCATGTTGATCTTATCAACCAGAGAAGCAAAGAAATAGCTTTTTTAATCTTTTCATTTTTTTCACAGATCTCCCCTGATACTTCGTTTACAGAACTTACTGGGTCATACAATATTACTATTTATTATTACAACAAGCTTGCGGATTTTTATTATCAATTGATTTTAATCGATTTTTTTAATTTTTCATTATGCAAAGCTTTCGTAATAGTTTTTTGACTATTAGAGTTCAAGCCAAAGTGCTACGAAGCTTATTTGATGAACGCCTCACGATTTGCTACGACCACGAAAGGAAATTTACAAGTGCGAATTCATCAATTGCGAAATGCGGATTAGCCACTGGACACTATCCAAAGCGGGCTGTACAGCCGCTTACCGCATCTTTTATGTGAATTCTTTTTCAAGAAAAGTTGTAAAGGAAACTGTTTACTAATATGTTCTAAACATGTAAGTTAGTAATGGTATATATCTACTGGATCGATATGAAGGAATCAGTGCACTTACTTAGTAAAAAGTCAGTGTCTACTAAATGTCTACCTCGCTGTGTCAACCTTTCCTTATGATATCGCCTAGCACCTAACCTAAAAGAATTACCATCTTTCAAATTCCAGTAAAATACTCGAGAAAAAAGAATTTCTAATGAAATAAGAATCGACTGGCGGCAGGATGTACAACTACTGTAATGTAATTTAGATCTATAAATGTACGATGTGTATGTGCACATGGTATGTCGAATCTCGGTTGAAAGACCCTTACAATTATATTCGATAGTAATAATTATTCCAATAAGTACATATATAGCTTCGCGAGCACGTTGCTAGAAGCATATTCTGACGCATTGATAACACAAATGTGACACTGGGCAATTTACAATAAAATATAATGTCAATATTTATGTGGTACTATTTGTATATTTTAATTATTCAGCTCGGTGCAACGAGCATTTAGTTTTCACAAGGTTGAAAATTTGCGCTTTTAACGTTACCTAAGCTTATCACGCTTATGAAAGTCTGTGCTTGCACAACGACAGTTGTTAAAAAATACCATTCAGTTGCTACATTAGTTAATTATATTATCGCGGCACAGCATACGATATTTCCTTTTTCTCGAAAACTCCAAAACGAAAAATGGTGACTTCGAGAGAAAAAGGGATGAAAACGAATCACATGTTCAGTGTATGCTAGAGAGACTTATCATCGAAACGATTTCGAACGTAATGATTTCTTATTAAAGTTTTGGCCGCCTGTCGATTTCGTCGCTAGTCCAGGACGCAACTACTTGGTCTCAGGTTTTAACTAGTTACTTTGAAATCTAAAGTAGAAGACAAGTTTTTTTCGTATTTGATCATCAAGTTATGTACTTTTCTTGGATACTGTAAATTGTTATAATCAGGTTTCTAAAGCGAAACCCACCGATCGCTTGGCACGGCCTCGGGTAAAAAATCGATGCAGAAAGTCTTAGGGTTGCAATGCCTTTTCCAGGCTGTTTAAGCTTTAAGCATCAAAGCAATAAATATTTGCGAAAAAGATATAAGATATCTTTGTTGTGTCTTTACTAAACCTAAAGAAACTAGAAATACTTTCTCCGCCGTTGAAAAGCTTACACTAGTTAAACCTTTTTGTCTCATGTTATGAAACTTGCTTTATTTTGTATAATAAATGTCATCACTTTATTTTTTGATGTAACAGGTGTAATTACTTCGAATATTCTTATGTGAACTGTATATCCGCCTACGGACGCTACACGTACACACGTATTCACATAATTTATATAACATCAATTAAACTGCAATAACGAATTTTCTCACTTCTAACTATAGTTTTTGTTGATCAATGTTAGGGCGGATTTATTATTAGATTATTTAATGTGTTTATCTGATAGGCTGTACTAGGCCGATCCATTTAACGATCCGTCGTATCACATGTCTTTTCGACATATGTGTGCACACAGATAGTATGCATGGTTTCTATGCACATTTGCTTCCTTACCCAGTTGTTTGCGTCGAAATCGTTATAAAATGTATTTGTCTACTGACAGTTCTCTTTGAGAGATGATGTCTACGCAGGTAATCTGTTTACAATAATGGCTAATCTTCTTAAAATTACTGACGGTTACTCACTAATCTTAAATTGTTACAAAAATGGTTTCGCAAAACACGAATTTTGCGAAATCATTTAGCTTCTCATCTCCTTTTATTCAGAATATGTTACGTTCACACCCCCTTCACAAAGTTGAACAGCACTATTTTCAATGTACGACAAAGTCGGTTTAGTTTATCGGTCTCAAATCCACAATGAAAGCCAACATTTTTCAGGTACATGTAACTAGAAATCGTAGGGTACAACACAAGTGAAGTAAGTACATTTGGCACTATTTTTAATCTGTGAAATATCTTTTGTTGAAAAGAAATGAATTTTCTGCGAATGTTAACGTCATAGATACAATCGAACGTATCGTACAATCGAAAACGTAATGATATATATCGTTTTACGTTTGGGAGCTTAGCAATTCAGGTTCGATAAAACATGTACTCATGGGTCTTTTTTACACAAATTCTTTTTTTTGAGTTTGCCAAACGCCACAAAGACATTAAGCATTATGCTCTATTAGGGCTATTCCCTGATTATTGTAAAAATAAGTTTGGTACAAACTTATTTTTAAAATTTATTTTAAACCAAACTAGCCTGATGCTCTCGTTGAAAGAGAAATGCGTGGCAAATACTTTGACATTAACCTGGTTCAGTCGTTTATTTGATAAAACTTTTTTAATCATCTGGTTAGTTACTTTCTAAGCATTTAATATCTTAAGCAAAGGTCAACCAAGATTCATACCAAAGTACATTGCGGGACAGTGTTTTTGCAAGAAATCTATCAAAAAAAAAGTTTGGTCCATACGTTGTCTATTTTCCTAGGAAAACGCGAGAATAAAGAAAATAAATATCGAGGATTTTCAAAACGCTAAATAAAAACTATTTGCTTTAGTGCCATCGTACCCAAAAACACAAGTTCTATCAAGTAAAATTATCAAGTATCACCGCTCCGTGGCCACTTGGGGTGAGTAGAAAACAGAAGAAAACTGTCTTCGATGTCTTTCTGGTAACGACTTTGAAAATGGCGGTTGAAATATTCCAAAAAAACAATCTTTGATGTGTTTTTGGTAACGACTTTGAAAATGGCTGTTCACCTTGTATTTTTTTATATTTGTAAGAGAAGCCTTTGAAGTTACCATGTAGTTGTAATAGCGTCATTTTGCTAATTAATGTTATACGCCACCAACAGGCTTGACTTTCTCGCAAAGATTATTATTTTAGTACCGGAGCCTGTGTGCTTACTTATAACAGCTATAAGCACTCATCGTCAAGCATCTTTCACGCGTACTTTTTTAAATATATTATAGCCCTAACCTGTTGGCACTTCAGAAGCATAGCGGTGGCGGCTGAAATCATTCGCATGTGACTATTAACGCTATGACATTTAGCCGAATTTTCATGAACATTCGCTAGGGATAAAAGAGGACTTTAGAACTTTTACATAGCTAGAGCGCATTATAAAAAGACTGAGCCGCTGCTCTATGGGGCTCCAGTATATTGAGACCTTTTATAAAAAATATCATTGCTAATAATGGTTTAATGATTTTTCGAAAAACACGATAGCTTCTGTCTCATTTGAATTTAGTTTTTTTTTATTTATTTTTTTATTTTTAGTTTATTTAGCTTACCAACACTTTCAAATATTAATTATATGTGAAGTTATGGTTCTTTATTAGGTTTATGTTGATGATTCAAATTTTTTCAAATTTATTTTTATTTATAGATTATTGTAGAGATGTAAATATAGCTTTTTCTTAAGCTTTTTAACTAAGAAAACAAACCGTAGTAAAATGTATATTGAAGCTAGTCTTTATCAATGGTCTAAATTGAGTGCAGCGCTTTCGGTTCCCTAACGTATTACAAGGCACGCTCTTTTTATGTAAATGTATCCCCAATGGGTTATTAAACACGTCACGATTCGACACATTTCTCTTGGATCGATGAGGCTTCTGTATTAGTACATCATCGACAGCGGCAGTTTAACAGCTCTGTCGGATTTGCATTTTCCTGCCTGACAGTAAATAAACTGCTTAAAACACTTGAGAGAGTTAAACCGTGATACCTTCGGGCTAAAGGATACCGAGTAAATAAACAACTTTTTTGTTTAATAAAATCTTATCTATAGCATTGCTAAACGCAATGCACTTCTAGTTCAAAACTATTTCATTCTAGAATTGGCCTTAACATCGCTACTCCGCCCCTAGATAACAGTACATGCTTGACAACCTATTTTAATCAAGACGGCCTACGCAAAACAAACACCTCGGATATTGTTCCCAGTAAACGCTAGCAGCATCAGTGTAACATGGACCCAGATTTTCCTACGATTGTTGCGGAAGACGTAAACTTATGAATTACATCTGTGAGGTGTCTGCATTGACAGCAGCTATCTAAGACCCATTAAAGAACATTAAAGAATGAGACATAACAGTGCTACAGACAAAAACCCAAAACTTGAAGAGATATTCAACAGAGAAACACGCTACCTTAAATGCGGCATTCCACCAGGAACGTTATATAGCGAGATCGTCATGGAAGTCCAAATCACCATTAAGCAGTAAAAAGCTGTCCTCACCAGAGCATTTACCATAAATCGCTGTTTAATCACACAGAGGGACACTACTTAAATGCTATGCGCCTCATATCACCTGCACACCTTTTTATTGCAGCTACGGGCCCAGGCTTCGGTTTAACACAATCATTCTACGGCCATGGCATCAGGGCTATTGTATAGTACGTTTTTTCATCCTGGTCGTCTTATATATTGAACAACTATGATAACGGGTTTGACTAACAATCAAGGAAAACACAGCAGCGAGAAATACAAATACTTCAAGAATCGATTGAAGCTATTAGTTTTAAAACGCTAGGAACAATGGATAAAACCATCAGAGAAGCCTTCGTTATCTACTGTGAATTACTTGTTACCCTAACAAAGACAATCTAGGTGAGGAGTTTACTGTACAGAAAATCCGCTTACAGCCGCAAAGAGTAAATTTCATTAACGTTAAAAGATAAATCGACAGTGGAAAAGAGCTCCCCCCCATTATATATTCACTCATTCAATCAATAAAATGATACTAAAAAGATAGCGTGAAAATAAAGCTATATCAATATATATATTTTCTTTATTTATTTATTTTACTTAAAAGCAAGTGAACTGGCTTATTTAACATGACATACTGGTAATTACGATATTCGGGCGACCCTAGTCATCTGTCGTAGTACCTATATGTGGTTATGGCCTTTTCTTTATTGCAAACCACCAAAAATACTTTAGCATAAAAAAATTACATTAATCATACCATTAAGCTGTTTTGAGGTACTCCAAAAATCTCAGCCGTAGTCATATTGTAAACATGAGTAAAATGAGTAACCATCTAAAATTTCTGGTTTTGGTACTAATTAAATCTGATAATTTAGGAAATTAGGTTGTTTTATCTAAGTAGTATATCTTCTGTACATATTAAGATCAGCTTTTTTATGCATGTCTGGCCAAACAAAGAACTGAGGTGATCTATATTAATACTTCAATTTGTTTTTATCTCACCAGCTTCTATCTCAACTTGTGTCTACAAAAATTCATGTAAATAACAAGCACAATAACATAGTCATATTCACTTCAATATATTAAAGATTTCGTGACAGAAGGCATGCCGAAAGGACATCAGATGATGCACAGATTTGTAGATGACGAGCATTAAAAAATACGGAGTTATTTGCTGGTTCGTAGTACGATTGTTATTACTCACCATGTGACGAGATACATTGAAATTTGCTAAAGTCTTTTCTACAAAACTTTTAATTACCAACGTGTTGTGGAAGTCGATTTAAGTTTGATTCTTCTTAACTTTTTGGATAAACCTGCATTAACTCTGGTTTTTGTGTGCTCAAAGCGTTAATACGTATATATATAAACGAGTTTTATATCTGGTGCTACTGTTTAACATTACTGCAGACGGTTGACCCTGTAGTATGAAACGAAAAGTGTTTACGCTCGGCTTTGAATCCAGGCCGACTTGGATTTTAAGTTTAAGCTAAGTTTAAGCCAACAAGTTGCCGGTTTACCATCATGGGGACAACGCGGATCTACTCAGTAATAGTGCCTATCTTAAAACTACTGTTTCTTGTTCTTGCACATTTGGAAACCGCAATTGCAAAATTCATTCCATATCGACTCTGTAGGAACTCATAAAACAGGTTCAAGTATTTCTGAAGCACGAGTATATAAATTCTCTTCATATTTCGAGGCTACGATGGATTTGCAAATTTAATCTATACGTATGATCACCAAACGATCGACCAAAAGTAGGAAAATATCAAAGTAATTGTAAGTCCTTACAACCTCTAAGAGGCTTCCGTGCAATCTTAGCTCGCCTCTTTGCGATAGTAATTCTATTCTGTTTTGTGTCAAATGTTTTGATCGTAGTGTTTACTCCATCGATCAGGAGAAAGCTGTTCAGCGCCTGCTGCATACGTAAAATTCGTTAAGATATAGCTCGCCCGTCTCAAGGACAGCATCAGCTCTTTTTGTTGTTGTAGTCTTGGAGTTATTATTGTTGTTGTCTTGTGTTGTGGCGGTCCTTGATTCTTAAGTTAAGGCCGCTCATGTGCATTACAAAAAGATTGGCTGAAGTTGTAAATCCGATCATCTGGAGAGATTATTGATGTGTTTCTGCTTAATTATCGAAATATATCGAGGAGTGCCTATACCAGTAACATATTAATTCTAGTATATTTGCTGGTACCCCAAATGTAACCCATTTACCTAATAAAACTCTGCGGGATATGAGGTCTAAAACTGATTTAAAATCTACCTCACAGTAACGGTCAACTATATGATTTCAGTATGATATGATAAAGCCCTTAGAAGCTTTGTGACAAGATGTGTTAGTTAGGTGTCCTTTTTGAAAGCCATATTGCTTGTATAGGAGGTGACCTAAATATTATAAAAATTGTATTAACTGGTTTTTGTTTTCTACGCTAACCTTTTCAATATTGTCTGCAAGCGTGAAATATAAATTGAAACCTATGTAGATGGCATAGAGTTCACTTAATTATTCTTTGAAGGCGTAGAGGTAACGAGTTTGTCTACTAAACTTAAAGATACGTGAGGTAACCCAGATTTGAAACCGCGCATTTCGTTTCGTGCCAATGTCAGTACGGGGCATAAAACGAGAAACAACATAAAATGTACATATGGATCAGTTATAATGATAATATTACCAGGCTTCAAAATTAAGCCATAATTTAAGGTAGTAGCCAAACGAGGAGGATATATTATTGACTATGTCCATGATTGTAAGTTTGATTGGAGAAACCTGGAACCTGGAAACCTGTTTTGTAGTGCTCAGTTACACATCCCCATGTTAGTGTGTTTGTGTTATTTTTGTGTATTTAAGAGATTCAACTTTTCTCTTCTATATCACATCTCACAGATACCTTTCCCGTGCAGATCAACTGTGTACATTTTATCGCCTAAAAATGCAAGTTAAGATACTAAACAGCTTATAAGGATCTCTAGTTACCTTACCAATACCTAATTTTTTTTTAATACAAGCTTACATAAATTCGGCTAAAAAATATCTAGAAAATGTATTGAAAGTAGTCCGTGTATATAGGTATATCGAAACTCAATTCCGATTTTTAAAAACAAGATCGCTGAGAAATTGTGCAAAAAACAATTCTATTCGTAGGTAAAAATTCAGCTTTGAAAAAAAATCCCTGTATATCTAATTAGTAACCTGTTTTGTGACTGAATTTATTAAGACCATCTAACAACTGTGAAACTATTTGTGAAAAAATGTTGCTAGGACGCTGCTGGGATGTAATTTTTGATGATACTAGTAAGACTTATTTCAACTGGACTGTGTCTGTGCATATATAACGCTGGAGTATAATATGCTCAGATAAAATTAGCATTGGATTCGGAATATTAGATATAATTTTCTTACGATGACAGATTTTACTCAAAGGTGGCAATTATAATAATTTATTGGAAAACATTTGCTTGAAAATTTACTGATGAAACTTTTGCTTGAATATATCAGGCTTCGATAATAGTCATACATGCTATGTAGACAACCACGCCAAATAATAATAAGAGCTTGGCGCAAAGCTGCTTAAAACTATTAACAAATCATTTCGAAAGTACAGTTCTCAAAAATGTATTTTTCACTTTTGCGGAAACTATTTCAACCACATTTTCAACGAAGGCTAAATCGAATCTTACTGAATTATTCCCCTCTTGATGTGCTGTGTTGGATATCTCTAGCGGCTTTACTTAGGGAAACGTTCAAAACTAGTGCTATCACCAAACGGCTGTTTTTAACTGATCTTTCGTTCTGTCTAAAAATATCTGTGCACCACTACAAAATTTAGAGTTCTGTTACAGTTTGTAAAACACTTTACATAATTTATAATGACTTTGCCTACCATAAAACAGCGGACCTAATTGGCACTGTTCCTACCAGTTTAAGACGCGACTACGAGTAAAGGATTTGGCGCTGTCTATGACGAAACATTTCAAGAGTAACGGGCGAGTAGCTTCGCTGGCTCTACTTCTGTCGTCGAAACAAAAGTAAGTCGTCGACAAGATTTAATTTTGCATCGGCAGTAAACGTTTTCTTGCTGGGGAAGCGTCGAAAACAACTAGATGCTTCCCGCTCGAAAGTGCACAACTGAATAGACCTGCACTGCGTAGCATTTGCATTGTGCTATAAAGGTTTTTCAGCTCCTTCGAAAGCCATATTGTGACTGCCAATTTCGCAACATATCCATTTCAGAAATTTACAATTTTTACTTTTAATTCTACATATTTTCAGATTTCTATTTTGCTCTAATCCGCCGAAAATATGTAAATTTGATTGCTATTTCTTTACTGCTTCAGAAATTTTCTTTCCACTCCTTTTTTAGATCATCAAATTCCACCCCAAAGAAAATCCTATCACGGCCATCTCAAGCATACTTGTATAGTGAATAAAGAAAAAAAGACAGGTGTGTTATAGGCTGTGTAAATTAACACTAGGATCCTATGTTCTCGATTAGGGCGCACATAATGTGGGAAGCGGTGTGAAAATTGCACAAAGTAGCAAAAAACAAGCCCATATATAATACATTTTTGCGGCATGTCAGATATTTTTGAGATAATTTTAAACAATATTTGATTTTATATATAGTTTTGAATTGCAGTAGAAGTACATTTAAGTGACTGGCTGGACAACTAATCATTGCAGAGAGATGTTCAATCTACCAATAATAACGTATATGAACTGTGTCGCCCTTTGTGTTCGATGCGAAGCAACATAGAAAAAATTATATAAAAGTTTAGCTTCATTGTTCGCTTAGCTTATTTCCATTTCAAATTTGACTTAATTCATCTTAAATTATGTATGGTCGGAAAAACTCCGGAAAAACTTCACATCCTATCAATCTTAAGATTATAGAAAAATAAAAACAAATGAAGGTTCTACACTCGAGAAAAATCATTTTAGAAAATGTCTTTAATTGGCGCACGATTGTATCCGTATATGTAGCAGTCATGTTAAATTTCTCGTAAATTTTCGTTTTAATCAGATAAAAAGTGAACCTTGACAAGAAAACTTATTCTAAGATTACAAAAAAAAAGTGAAGAGTGTGATTTTTATGAGTATATTTGACAAATTGTCATTAAATAATAATAAAGTTCGTGTTAATGTAACTTCTTGCAAAGGTTCTTGTAGGTATTTTAGTACTTTATTAAACAAAAAGTTATCGTCGTAGTAAACGTTTTTTACAAAATTCTGGAAGCCACTAAGAGTTCTTTTTTACGCTTACTATTACTTTTCGCTGGATTACACTGCAAAAACCTGGTTACCTTTTGCTTTTAAAAAAGTTACAGCTGTCGTCAGATTGCTTTTTTAGCAAAACCCATTTATGGACCAATTTACTTTATATTATATTAGCCAACTGAATGGCTCTGAGAATATGAGCTGGACATCAATTACATAATTAATATGCACTGCTCGGAATTTCAAGCCAATGGAAGTTAGCAGCTGGCTTTCTTGGAATTTCCATCTAAAAGATATAAGGTTTTGTCCGCATTCGGCCGCACAAAAGCCCAACAAGAGGTATAATCAAAATACGAGGAAACAATCTTTTTTCTCTGCAAAAGCAGATACCTTTTTGCCTCGTTTTGACGGAACACTAGCACAAGCTGCTATAAAAAGTGCTGGCTGCGTGTTACATACAATACTACTAGCGGCGTAAAATCCGCTATTTAACACAAAAGCAATTAAATTCGCGACCAAACTAAATTACAAAACGAAATAATGTTATTCAATAAAAAAAGTACTTTTAAAACAAACTCATCGGCAATGGTAACTTATTATCATCGAATTCCGATGGAAGTTATAAATTTCATTTAGCAAAATAGGATGAGCCATGATTAGACTGCCTACCTAAATAACGAGTTCCACATTATTTACGTAAGCCGCGCCATATCCCTATGTACAGCAAACTGCAACAGACCTTTGCATTATACGGGTATCATGAAAATTTAGCCGGTGAGTCACAGGCCTTGAAGAACTGATACTTTGATGTTTATCTTTCACATAATTTTTCGAAAGTTTAAGTGATTCTCACGTGTGCCCTGTGTTACGCCCTCCAACTGTACACCTGAAATTCGCTCAAGAAAAATACTGATCTTAGGGACAGGTTTACACCCTGATTAGTCTTTGGTTCGGAAGCAGAGTGTGAAGATCTCTGCATGACCGGTAAACGCAACACGAAAAGCACCGATAGCTATGTAAGGAGCAACAAACATCGCTGATTTATATTGTTACACTTTACTTGATTTTTAAAGTACGGATGTAGCTTTTGGAGAATGGTAAACAGTTGGCTACGTAGCTCAACGTCGTTTAGCAACGCCTTTCAAACTGAGAATGGTTGGAAGTCATTTTACAGCTGTTATTATCATAATTGTCAATATTCTGCCCTGAAATTGGTGTTCGATTAACGGCATGTACTTATAAACTTTGTAAAAAAACAGTAAATAGGATAAGAGTCATGAAACGGACACTGTTAATATCTCATAATACTACTAGTGTAAAATAACACACCATGAAGTATTTAAGCAAAATGCAAATACCATTCTTTACTCAGACTATTTACAGTCCCGGGTTAATACTGACGCAAGTAAAAACGTATTAATGCAAATAAATTAATACCGTTACATTTAAGCGGCGTAAATATGATTCCTCCTTTTTAATTTGAATACGTTTAGAACTGGTCCTTACTTTGCCATTAATTACAAATCCATAGAGGGAAAGTTGGTGCTGACGAGTGCTGACCCTTATAAAAGTAAAGGTTTCGAGAAGGAGCACGATTACCTACTATCGAGTCAATCATAGTTAGACGTTCCCACGTTTTTAAAGAATACCAAGGTTTCCATAATGCTAGATGCTTTCTATGTGGTTAAGGGAGTATTGACAACGACTACGATAGAGTCAAGTCTAAAGGCGCTTGTGGGTTTATACTTCTGTATATTGGCGGTTTAGGATGGCTGACCTCACCATTTTTTATCACCTTTCAACAAGTAATCTTAAATATCGACATTATCCGTTTAATTTTTCGCATACCATGTGCCTCTTGTTATGATATTCGCATAATCCGCTTATTTGGTTGAATAAAGAATATTAAGCACAGAGATTTAGTTATTCTTTCACATAACTATGGAATAAACAATATATATTCTAAACACAAATGGTATGGACTGTGGATTGGATTTTGATTTAGAAGCGTTCAATTATATATATAATTCATTGGATGGTAGAGTAATTCCTCTAATTCTGCAACCAACCATAAAACCAATTGTTTAAACCTACGGTTCCTCTCGTATTAAGCAAGATCTCTTCATTTAAATTCTTCCAATGTTAAATTAGTTTTCGATAGAAAGGAAAACACAGCCTTAATTGTGAGCACCTCAGCCAAACGAGGAAGCCTCGTTTTGAACATCTGTGGTGCCATATAGATTATGACAATTGTAAGATCTTCTTACCTCACCAATGAAACTCCGTGTAACTAGCGCATATGGATCTTTGTTTTTTACGTGTTATGTTAAATATTTTATGACTATGATTACATTAACAGTATCAAAAAAAAAGTTCACTAATTCTTCAACTAGTTGGCGAACATGTCTCACGCAGGCGAAAAGTACGGCTGTAGATCAACGAGCATATAAATCAACGAAATTTACTCCTAGAAAAAGAACGTTATAATAAGAAAAAGAATGTAAATAATTATGTATCCATAGAAAGAAGTTAGTAAAACGACAAGAGGGCAACGAATAAGCAAAAGACGTAGGGTTGCGGAACAGCGACCCAAGAGCGATTCACAATCAAATTTGAAAAAGAATTATTTTGCAAAATGCACTGAGTTCTGTTAGGCGCCCCGATGGAACACTCGGGGAAAATCAAGCACCTTCACCAAATCTACATTTCCAACGAATGACAAATTGCTGCGACGCAATTAATTGAACCCTCCGTTGCTTCCTTAAG